>NC_053171.1:28663087-28885587 GCF_016835505.1 Polypterus senegalus | reverse complement strand
CTAACACTGCAGAACTGCGGCACAGAATGCAAATTGCCTAAACTGTACATTGTTTTCTAAAAAACACTAGCCTTGTTCGTGGACATTTAAGACTAACACACTAACATAATTACTCAAAGTTTAACGGATATTCAAATTACATACACTACTAATGCAATGAATTAAAACCAAGACACCCATTAACTTCAGCACACAGTTTTTTTCTTTATCAACATCAAAATACTTTACACAAAACCATTAGTAAATTGCATTGTTTAAAAGGTAGTTAGGATGAAAACTATGCCTAGCCTTAGACAGCGCACTACAAACAGCAGTAGCCGATTTCAAACAAAAGCACAGATGAAACAAAGGAGGCAGCACAAAACATCAGACATAAATCAAATGAAGCCGCACAGGTGTCCTAAGGCATTCACGAGGCTAGCACTCTCCCTCTACCCAAGTGAGAATCACTGTCCACTTGTCACATCCCTCATTGCGAGTTGTTTACTTTCCAATTCAGGCCACAATTTAGTTGCCCTAAAGAACTACATTTGCAGTCAACTACTTCGAAGTTCAATGGAAACCTGCTGGCGTGCGGGTCTTTTAAAATGTGACCCGATTAAAGTTGCATGATCAAACATCCGCTACACAACAAAACCCAATGTGCAAGTCCTAAAAGATGGTGCCACCTGTCACTGCCAGGTGTAATTACGTAAACACGTCTGGCTTAAAGGGTAAGCAATCAGTATCCTCAAAATGACTATGTGCAGATATCACGGGGCTTTAAGATGCAGTGCCATGGTGACCAGAGTGCTGTTAGAAGACAGTTACCTCACACAGTATTATGGGTCAAGGCAGTGAAAGCAACATCTACTGTGTACACAAACATCCTGTGTCGAAAATGTTGCATTGACATCCAAATATCAAATACATTAGAATGGTGATTAGAATTGGATTCAAATTTCACATCTCTCTCTCTCATCAGTTTGGAGTTAGTCACACAGACAATTTTTGTTGACCTGCCACCTCACTTGGTCACACTCCTACATTATCTCCTGGACACACCTGCACTTTTGGTTGAATCGCATCTATTCTATTGATCTATCAATCAAACACTGCTTGTAACAGCTTTCAGTCCAGTGAGAAAACAACAGTCTTTTCCTTTTAAAGATGCAGGCTGCTTCGAAGGGCTCCGTTATAATCAGACGCCGCTATTCCTGTCACCTAGTGAACCCTGTCTGCGGAGGAGGAGCACATGAGTTTCTCAGACCAGATTTACACTTCACACAGTGCCGACGTTTGGCTGGTCTGAACAAAGTTAAAAACACCATGTCTGATTTCCAAATGTTCACAAGTCAGACAATGTCGTTTGGTGGATTGTATTTCCATTAAAGCACACGGCTCCTCGACACATGAACCATGCAAAGACTGAAGTGTCTTTAACACGTTGGACCCATTAAAATTGTTAACTGGAGTTAACAATTCCAAGAAAATATCCTGCAATGTGCTCATTCACAAATATCAAGGCAAACTGCACCACAGCATCCACAGAACAGCCTCTCATCCTAGAAATGAGGACCAACCTATTGAAGTTCTCAAAAACAATGGGTAAGTGATGTAGTGGTACTAAACTTTTAGCTTTGGTAGCAATACTAGCTTTTGGACCTCAGTACCAGTACCAAAGCAATTAATGGACAAACTCCGTCACTTCTGTGTGCTGCACTATCACCTGCTTCCCTGTCGCACCTCGTAAACACGCGACTCTCTGCCTTTTGAATTTTCCAGCACGTTGAAGTGTGAGGTTCCCTGTGGAGTTTGCTACGTGTTGAAGAAAGGAGCAGGGGCTGGGGCCGGGGGCTTAGGTTCCTGTGGAGTCTTCAGCACATCAAAGTACAGAAAAACAAAGGGCTGAGCACAAAATCTTTAAACATACAGTTTACTTCCGGTACTGAAATGCTGGTAATGTACCTTTTTAAAAATAAGGGTTTTCAGTACCTTTCTAGCAGTGGTATACCATGCAAAACTATTGTGGTGAGTTCACTGCATTTATTTTATATTTTTTATTGTAAACAAAATGGTAAAATGCGAAGGTCTGTCTGACGATTACTGGTTCTAGAACCCTGATCCTGCCCTTAATCAAGATGATGACTGGATATGTTCTGGTAATTCACAAAAAGGCAGTGGCAACCTCAGCAACGTGGGCAGAGTGGTGGCTTTGAGGCTAGGGATCTGCACTGGCAATCAGAAGGTTGCTGGTTCGAATCCCGTAAATGCCAAGAGGGACTCTGCTCTGTTGGGCCCCTGAGCAAGGCCCTTAACCTGCAATTGCTGAGTGCTTTGGGTAGTGAGAAAAGCACTATATAAATGCAAAGAATTATTATTATATTTTTATTACAGCAAAGTAAATGCAATATGAAGTGACATGGTAAAAAGAGAGGGGAGCGGAGGTAGCAACATCTGCTGAGCATCAAGCAAATCTTGGAGGCCAATTACGAAGAATTCCATAATAAGGAGAATAAGAGCAGTAACATCTTTTGAGTGTCAAGCAAATCACAGCAGGGGCTTAAAGGACACAGACTGAGGTGCAAACGTATTCAGAATTCATAATCAAGGACAAAAACGATGGCTCACAGGCATACAAGACAAAGTAATAAAATACATGAATTACTAGAGAAACTATTTACTAAACATATGTAGTACCAACAACTCCTCATCTTTAACTTGTGTTTTAATTGAATTGTATTTGAGGACTGTGGGTCTGTATGTTTCACTAGTTGTTTTTATTATTTTGTATTCTGTACTTGGAGAGCACACACTTTTGTTTAGGCCACATTTACTAATCAAACAAGAAGCAGTGATGATATAAAGAGAGATAGATTGTTGCGTCTTTCCAAGCTCATTTTCCACAGCCTGCACACAAAGCATCCACTCTCTTCAAACAACATTTGTAAAAGACTGACTGGAGGTAGCCGAGCTGTACAAATTTCTCCTTAGCTTTGATGCCGAGGAGTTTCCCTGTTTCAAAATTTAATTTCCAGGCACTTTCCAAAAGGCTCACCTATGAAATCAAATGTATGGCAGAGGACTAAGCAAGCCTTTCCTTTATTATTGCCCAAGTCTGGCATCAGTAGTCCAAAAGCATTTATGTCAGCAAGTCGTTCATACACAAAACTTTAAATCTCTACTAGTTTTAACTAGCAATTTTCTGATTTTGTTCATGCATAAACCAACCCAAGAAAATCATGGGAACGAAATGTTGCTGCCGCGGGTTCTGATGTACAAAGTTTGCATCTCTCTCATGTACATAATGGTATGAACAGGAAACCTGCAATAAACATTCTTTTCCTCCATTTGGATGTAGCCATTGTGCAGCCAGAAGTCATCCGCATGGAGTAGAAATCAGCCTTAACCTCACTCTTTTATTGGACAATGAGGCAAATAAATACAGATTTTTTTTTTTTTAACTTCTGGAATAATCAGCACATATTATAAACAGAAAACTAACATCTCAGGAAACAATTATTTAACATTTTTGGGGAAAAAACGCATGCATTTTGTACAATAGCAATGAGCATGCAACTGGATAACAGTCCATGAGACGAGTAATGTAAAAATTTTTTCCTCTTTTTTCCCCCATGGATATTTTTCACATCACTTTTTGTTTTAAAGTGTTGGTCACTATTGGCTTCTATTATACCAAACTTTTTTCTCTCTGTTCTGCATAAAAATATGATATTAAAAATGTTTCTCAGCCACCGCTACACACTGAATGTGATAAATAACATTTAACAAAACTATACATCATTTTGGGTGGATTATTTCTTTAAATAAAATGCTCAATTCTGATAATCTTGCACTGAAATGCAAGCAAAGGGTGGTTATTTTATTAGAAAATCAAGTTCCAGACATTTTGCTTGTTTAACATTAACAGAACAGGATATGTACATGCTAGTTTAATATACACTCACCTAAAGGATTATTAGGACCACCATACTAATACAGTGTTTGACCCTCTTTCGCCTTCAGAACTGCCTTAATTTTACGTGGCATTGACTCAACAAGGTGCTGAAAGCATTCTTTAGAAATGGTGGCCCATATTGATAGGATAGCATCTTGTAGTTCATGGAGATTTGTGGGATGCACATCCAGGGCACGAAGCTCCCGTCCCACCACATCCCAAAGATGCTCTATTGGGTTGAGATCTGGTGACTGTGGAGGCCATTTTAGTACAGTGAACTCATTGTCATGTTCAAGAAACCAATTTGAAATGATTCGAGATTTGTGACATGGTGCATTATCCTGCTGGAAGTAGCCATCAGAGGATGGGTACATGGTGGTCATGAAGGGATGGACATGGTCAGAAACAATGCTCAGGTAGCCCGTGGCATTTAAACGATGCCCAATTGGCACTAAGGGGCCTAGTGTGCGCCAAGAAAACATCCCCCACACCATTACACCACCACCACCAGCCTGCACAGTGGTAACAAGGCATGATGGATCCATATTCTCATTCTGTTTACGCCAAATCCTGACTCTACCATTTGAATGTCTCAACAGAAATCGAGACTCATCAGACCAGGCAACATTTTTCCAGTCTTCAACTGTCCAATTTTGGTGAGCTCGTGCAAATTGTAGCCTCTTTTTCCTATTTGTAGTGGAGATGAGTGGTACCCGGTGGGGTCTCCTGCTGTTGTAGCACATCCGCCTCAAGGTTGTGCGTGTTGTGGCTTCACAAATGCTTTGCTGCATACCTCGGTTGTAACGAGTGGTTATTTCAGTCAAAGTTGCTCTTCTATCAGCTTGAATCAGTCGGCCCATTCTCCTCTGACCTCTAGCATCAACAAGGCATTTTTGCCCACAGGACTGCCGCATACTGGATGTTTTTCCCTTTTCACACCATTCTTTGTAAACCCTAGAAATGGTTGTGCGTGAAAAATCCCAGTAACTGAGCAGATTGTGAAATACTCAGAACGGCCCGTCTGGCACCAACAACCATGCCACGCTCAAAATTGCTTAAATCACCTTTCTTTCCCATTCTGACATTCAGTTTGGAGTTCAGGAGATTGTCTTGACCAGGACCACACCCCTAAATGCATTGAAGCAACTGCCATGTGATTGGTTGATCAGATAATTACATTAATAAGAAATTGAACAGGTGTTCCTAATAATCCTTTAGGTGAGTGTACATTATATATATTATTATGAAAACAGGAAGGTAGTGATTTCTTTTAACAGTGTCATGTACCTTATAATGAAAGGTACAACTAGCCATCATAATTAAATGTAGCTGTGGTTGTATTAATAGACACAAACTTCTACAAGTAACAAAATACTAACTGTGTAAGCCTGTGCTGTAAAAAGCCCGGGGTCCTAGAAACTATTGAAATCGTCAGAAAAAAAACTGAAATGTAGAGATGTCAGGTAATTGAAAAGAACTACTCTGGGCATCTCTCTCCTAGGAGGTTTTGTTTTGCCAACGTGCTCGCCTTACTTCTGTATTAGCAGCTAAGTGAGTGACCGTTTCTTCGGAGGTTTCGTGCTAGCCTCTCTCGTGTATCCTCGGAGGTGCAGCCCTTACACCGACTCCACCTCTCACTTCCAGACCAGACTGACAGACAGACACACACACTTCCACACACAGACGTTTATATAAAATATGACGCAACTTACTGTAATCTTGCGTATTGTTTCAGATGACAAGGCCTACCTACATTTCAGAGTACTTCAACTTTTACAATACAACTGTGCTTTGGTTTTACATTTTTAGGTCGGCTTGACTTAAAATGGAAAGAGACAGATCTTTATTGTCACATACAGCACAAGAACATAGTGCAGTGCAGTGAGGTATAAATAAATGCAGTAAATAAAAGTAGGAGAAGATAAATAAGCAGCACAAATACAGTAAATCAGGTTTTTTGTTTCGTTTTTTTAAGCAAAATCTAGTACAGTAACACATAAAGCAGCAGGTGGGTACAGGACAAGTGCAGGGCAGGTAGGACCAAGTTAACATTAACATTGTGGTTCCTACCCCAAAGCTCTTTAGCCTCCACTGATCCAATTACGAACAAGATTTGGCACAAACAGTTTACGAAAATGCAGCGATAACGGTAAAGCTCATTTTAAAGTGCAATAGAGCGACCCTACAAAGACAAAAGGCAGAAGGCGGCATGGCTCTACCTAACTTCCAGTTTTATTACTGGGCAGCAAATATACAGGCGATAAGAACCTGGACACAAATAGAAGAACATATACAGGCATGGACCGCAATAGAAGTAAAATCCTGCAGTACTTCTTTGTATTCCCTGCTCTGCGCTCCAATAAACACTGCGTTATCGCAATACACTAATAACCCAATTGTGCTCCACTCACTTAGAATCTGGAACCAATGTAGAAAGCATTTTAAGACGGAGAAGCTTGTGGCACCCCTGCAAGAGAACCACCTCATTCAACCTTCACAGACATATGCAGGTTTTAATATCTGGAAAAAAATTGGAATTAACTTGCTTAGAGATCTTTATATAGACAACGTCTTTGCATCCTATAAAGTGCAATTTACGATTTCTATATATGCTGCACAGGGCTTTTGTCTTTTGCAACTTAACCATCAGTTCAGTAAAGTGCTTCAACCTACTTACAGAAAATACAATGTGAAACAAAATGTTAGGGTCTGGTCTGTGAACCCTTAAGAAATTACTTTTAATGTATAAATGTGAACTAAAAAATGTGATCCGTACTCCCAGTCAAAAACTAGACAAGAAAAACAAAAAAAAAAAGTAACACACTAAATGTTTTACTTTTTCATTAATTTATTGATTAAACTGATCCAATATTAAACGTCTCTGTCGAAAAAAAGTATGGCAGCCCAGGCCAGTGGGCTGTGGCCCAGGGGTGCCCTGTGAGAGCTACCTAGCTTTAGTGCAATTGGGTCTGAATCTGAGAGGAACAAGCACCGCAGGAGGACAACAGGACTACATGGAGAAGCTGGCATAAAAGCAGCTCTGCAATCGATGTCAGAGCACTTCGGACGTGTCTCCTGGCTGTTAAGAGTTCATCTTCCCTCGTGTGTGGTTGCCAGCCAGCCAGCCAGCCTCACAGGGCCAGTAGATGGTGGGCACATGATTTGCCTCTGAGACAGAGAGAGACAAGCAAAGGGGTAAAGCAGCTGGGAGATGCCACAAAAGTGCTCACTAGGTGCTATGTCTGTGAACAGTGGTCTTGGAGCTGCTCGTATTTAAACCGGCTTCGGACAGTTGAGTGTATGTAGGAAACATATAGGTTTGTGGTTATTAAAATAGCAGTGTACTTTGGGATGCTTTTGGTTACAGAAAGTGCGCCACCACAGAAAAATGGTTAGAAAAAACTGACCTATGCGATCAGAAACTGGCGTGACCGCCTTGACCAGCAATGGCAACAGAAGCTGTTAATCAGTCCAGGACAACGGCTCGCACAAATTTTGGCCACTTGAAACCAATGGAACTCAAGGACCATAAAACAAGATAAGACAAGAGACATGCCAAGTCACTGACCACATCAGAAGAAAAGAAAAATACAACACCCATGGCGGCACTGAGCACTTCAAGGTAGTGCTGGGCGATATGGAAAAATCATATATCACGATATGGATTATTTTATATCACAATAACGATATATATCACGATATACCACCCACAATAAAGTACGTTTCCAGTTATTCTCTGAAAAGTTTGACAAAAATATCATTGCATACTTTTTTTTGCAACTTTATTTTGAAGTGACATTTAACTGAACTGTCACAAAACCACAAGATGGAGTTTCTTTTGAAAAAGTTCATTTTATTCTTGATTATCACTTATATAAAGGGTAGAGTATGCATTGCATAGCGACAAGACATTATCATTCATTTGTCATAGCCTATTTAATGCAATATTTTCTTTAGTAATTGATAAAATTAGGTTAGAAACGATAGAAACGATAGAAGAGAAATAGGACGATAGACACTTTTCTATCGTCCCCACGATATATATCGTCATATCGCCCAGCACCACTTCAAGGTGAAACACGGGGATATACACGGAGTCCACACTGACCTCTGGAACGACTCAAGAATTCTTAAGTGTGGGAACAGGCAGCTACACTGGGATTTGAACCTGGCGTTTCCTTCTTTTAGTGCTTGATTGTTGATTAAATCATTTATGCACATTTTGTCTATTCAATACTTTTTACAGTTACAAGAAGCAGAGCACAAATTTTGTACACAAACGTCTCAAAACAAAGTTTCTACACCGTGTCACGTTCTTTTAATAAAAGGTAAAATACAGAGGCCTCCCTCATGCACAACATGTTGCCGTATCAAAGAAACACATCCAAGTAACAAACGGTTTGCTCCTTTGCCATCTAGCAAGTGAAATCATTGAATTTCTTTGTCACATCAACAGACTTGAAAACAATTTCTACCCATTGGATATTAAAAGGTTGGCGACCATACACCGAGATCTTCTTTGTCCTGTCAGCAAGACTCGTAATGTAAGCTCATGCACAAAAGATGCTAATGATTAATCACAACTCAGTTGCTTTATTAAATTATCATTTATTAAGTGGATATAATGCCAATACTCTATATATTATATATATATATATATATATATATATATATATATATATATATATATATATATATATATATATATACACATGCATTGTATTGCTGTATATTTTTAATATCATTGTTTTGTTTAGTGAATTGTGTTGACAGTGTTTTAGTAGAATGCACGGTTATCAGCACTGCATCACCGGCACTGGTGGTCAGCATTAACTATTCAGTGGACTGGCAAATGTAGTGACCATAACTGAATTGAAATGAACATACAATAGCAAGCAAATAATGTACAGGAGAGCAAACAATTCAATTTGCCTGCTTTCTGAAAAGAAACATTCGCCAACTGCTTACTAACTAAATTGTGCTGGGGAAAATATTGCTTAGAAATATAAAAAAAAAAAACCCAAAACACGCAAACTGAAAGTCCATCAGTTATCACACAGGTGACAGATCTTGAAAGAGAAACAGACTTTGTGCAGAATACATGATTAAGGCTTTTTTTATTTTTTGGACCTGAACATTTAAGTTAACTAATGATGAGCTACCTTCTCATTTCTCTGCAAAAGCCAATATCTAGAATATCAGGAAGTCATGAATGCCATAAAATCTATCGATTAGCAAGTAGCAGACTACAGCAGTGCTGAACAAACACTATCAGGAGTGGAAATAAGATGTGAAGCTCATGTTCACGTGTGCAGACTAGGATTTGAATTATTGTATCACTTAAAATTATACCTGAAACTACATTTCAAGAGGGTGGTGATGTTATGAATCTTATGGAAATCCTAAAAACCACCGTAAAGCCTGAGGATTTAAACCGCCATAATAAGAGGGTAAAGGAAGTACTACGCTTGCAGGTATTCACACTTCACTGCACACAGTGAAAGTGACAAGTCATGTTTAAGATCAGGGATAATAATATTTTAATTGTCTTATGATCAAGGCTTGCCAGTTTATTGTCCACCACCATGATTTTAGGTGTACCACTTAACCTGCCCAAGTCTCAAATGCAAAAATGTGAAAACAAATGAATCATTGTGCGTTAAGTCACTCTGGCGTGTAAATTAATAGAAATCAATTTGGACGTAAATTTGGAAGCCTTTCTTTCTTTGTCTGATGAATGACAAAGAATGAATCTCAGAAACAATATGCTCAGCTGCTGTGAGGTCAGAACGAATCTCCAAAGCAATGGATAAAAAGTAGTGCAACATTAACCTGAAGACGCGAAGACCAGCACAGCAAAAATTATCTAAATCTAACTTTGAATGCATATAGCACCTTACTGTCTCAAGACATTTTACAAAACAAAGAAGAATATAATACACAGCCATCCAAAACACTGAAGCAGATTAAAGAACACATGCCAAAGTTAACCGATAAGAAACCCCATAAGAGATCCCATAAAGAATAAAACTGTATGATTTCAAGAATACAGTGTGAATTATGAAAGAAAAAAAAATTCCAACAGGCCAAAAAGTGGTTGGATGTGAAATTAAAGAAACAATTGATAAATTTTAAATAAGTGGAAAATTTGTGACCAAGGATTCCAAAAGGTTCTTTTAAAAGACTCCATTTTAAGAGTGCAGGCAATAGGCTCTCCTCCTAAAATAAACTGTTATTTACAAATTATCCCTTTGAATTCATGTGGGTCATGGGTGCAGGACCCCAGCGAATGTCAAAGTCCAATAATATGTTTTGGGGCCTTGATTACTGTATATTCTAAGTTTATTACACTTAATAAAATGATTAATGTGAGCTAGAGAGGCAGGCAAATCATGCGTGCGAGGCTGGCAGCCGAGGCAAAGATGTGCGGTACCCCCCAGACAAAGTGTGTAGCTCAGAAGTTACTGAACTGTAACTTTTTACAAAATTTAACTTATAATAAATTTGAGTGTATATGTTCATGATAGTAAACCAGATGCAGATGATGGTGGTGTAGTTATAAAATGAAATGTCCAGTGGGCAGCCGCTTGAAGTTCTGAAAAGTTTTGTCCAACCATGATACCAACGTATGTGAAGACTCTTACACGTTGGGAATGCTCCTGGATGGGAGAAAAACAAAACACATATGAACAAGCAGTGACAGGACAAGGACATTAGTCCAAAAAATGCTGTAATCAGACGGGTGTAATTGTGACCCAGTTGTGCAGTGAAGTGTTGAAACAAAAAAAATAAAAAAGACACCACCGACTGCGATCCTACCAGCTTCTTAGGACTCATTTTTAAAGCTAGCGCCCTCATCTTTCACACAACAGCACTTGCAGCAACCGTTGAAGCCACCCAATCATGCACTACTCCTAGGGGTTGCTGGGTAGGTTTAGGTAGCGCTGCTACAGCATCGTTGGCCGTTTTCTGCAAAAAGATTACAAAACACACAAACTAATTTCCATTATTATTCAATTATTGATGACAAGCCTGCAAATAGGCAGATCTGAAAATCATAAACTCACAAATAGCAAAGGGCTGACCTATTCTTTTATCAGGTGATTATTTCCCCTTATTTTAACCTTCTTTAACCAAATCTGCAAATATTTAACTTCAGTCCAGACACAGGACTAGAGCAAAAAAAAAAATTATATATATATATATATATATATATATATATATATATATATATATATATATATATATATATATATATATATATATATATATATATATATATATATATATATATATACTGCTCAAAAGAATTAAAGGAACACTTTTTAATCAGAGTATAGCATAAAGTCAATGAAACTTGTGGGATATTAATCTGGTCAGTTAAGTAGCAGAGGGGGTTGTTCATCAGTTTCAGCTGCTGGTGTTAATGAAATTAACAACAGATGCACTAGAGGGGCAACAATGAGATGACCCCCAAAACAGGAATGGTTTAACAGGTGGAGGCCACTGACATTTTTCCCTCCTCATCTTTTCTGACTGTTTCTTCACTAGTTTTGCATTTGGCTACAGTCAGTGTCACTACTGGTAGCATGAGGCTATACCTGACCCTACAGAGGTTGCACAGGTAGTCCAACTTCTCCAGGATGGCACATCAATACGTGTCATTGCCAGGTTTGCTGGGTCTCCCTGCACAGTCTCAAGGGCATGGAGGAGATTCTAGGAGACAAGCAGTTACTCTAGGACAGCTGGAGAGGGCCATAGAAGGTCCATAACCCATCAGCAGGACCAGTATCTGCTCCTCTGGGCAAGGAGGAACAGGATGAGCACTGCCAGAGCCCAACAAAATGACCTCCAGCTGGCCACTGGTGTGAATGTCTCTGACCAAACAACCAGAAAGACTTCATGAGGGTGACCCAAGGGCCCCATGTCCTCTAATGGGCCCTGAGCTCACTGCCCAGCAGCATGCAGCTCGATTGGCATTCGCCATAGAATACCAGAATTGGCAGATGCACCACTGGTGCCCTGTGCTTTTTACAGATGAGAGCAGGTTCACCCTGAGCATGTGACAGAAGTGAAAAGGTCTGGAGAAGCCATGGAGAACATTATGCTGCCTGTAACATCATTCAGCATGGGTTTTGGAGGCCATGGAGAGCGACTTTGGACGGCCGAGGAGATTCTGGTCCACCGTCCGGCGTCTCAGGAGGGAAGCAGTGCAGTGTCAACACCGTATATGGTGGGGATGGTGCGCTGCTGACCTCGACTTCGGGCGTTGTGGGTGATGGGAGGAGTACCGAAGACCTCCTCAATCCCACTAACATGCCTTCCAATGAGGAAGCAGAGCCTGGGGACTCTGAGGTGGGCTCTCCCATCTCTGGGACTGAAGTCACCGAGGTGGTCAAAAACTCCTTGGTGGCAGGGCCCGGGGTGGATGAGATCGCCGGAGTTCCTTAAGGCTCTGGATGTTGTAGGACTGTCTTGGTTGACCGTCTCTGCAACATGCGCATGGACATCGAGGACAGTGCCTCTGGATTGGCAGACCGGGGTGGTGGTCCCCTCTTTAAAAGGGGACGGAGGGTGTGTTCCAACTATAGAGGATCACACTCCTCAGCCTCCCTGGAAAAGTCTATTAGGGGGTTCTGGAGAGGAGGGTCCGTCGGATAGTGAACCTCGGATTCAGGAGGAACAGTGTGGTTTTAGGTCCTGGTGGAACAGTGGACCAGCTCTTCACCCTTAGCAGAGTCCTGGAGGGTGCATGGGAGTTTGCCCGACGGTCTACATGTGTTTTGTGGACTTGGAAAGGCATTGACCGTGTCCCTCGGGAATCCTGTGGGGGTGCTCGGGGTATGGGGTACGGACCCCTGATAAGAGCTGTTGGTCTCTGTACAACGGTGTCAGAGCTTGGTCCGCATTGCGGCAGTAAGTCGAGCCCGTTTCCAGTGAGAGTTGGACTCCGCCAGGGCTGCCCTTTGTCACCGATTCTGTTCATAACTTTTATGGACAGAATTTCTAAGCGCAACCAGGGTGTTGAAGGGGTCGGTTTGGTGGACTCAGGATTGGGTCACTGCTTTTGCAGATGATGTTGTCCTGTTTGCTTCATCAGGCCGTGATCTTCAGCTCTCTCTGGATCGGTTAGCAGCTGAGTGTGGCGGCTGGGATGAGAATCAGCACCTCAAATCCGAGCATGGTCCTCAGCGGAAAAGGGTGGAGTGCCCTCTCAGGGTTGGGGAGATCCTGCCCCAAGTGGAGGAGTTCAAGTATCTGGGGTCTTGTTCACGAGTGAGGGAAGAATGGGCGTGAGATCGACAGGCGGATCGGTGCGGCATCCGCGTGATCGGGCTCTGCATCGGTCTGTCGTGGTGAAAAGAGCTGAGCCGTAAGGCAAAGCTCTCAATTTACCAGTCGATCTACCTCCTACCCTCACCTATGGTCATGAGCTATGGGTAGTGACGAAAGAGAGCGAGAGAATACAAGCGGCTGAAATGAGTTTCCTCCGCGGGTGTCTGGGCTTTCCCTTAAAGATAGGGTGAGAAGCTCAGTCATCCGGGAGGGGCTCAGAGTAGAGCCGCTGCTCCTCCATCGAGAGGAGTCAGATGAGGTGGCTCGGGCATCTGATCAGGATGCCTCCTGGGCGCCTCCCTGGTGAGGTGTTCGGCGTCCAACGGGAGGAGGCCCGGGGAAGACCCAGGACAGCTGGAGGGACTATGTCTCCCGGCTGGCCTGGGAGCATGGGATTCTCCGGAAGAGCTGGAAGAAGTGGCGGGGAGAGGAAGTCTGGGCCTCTCTGCTTAAGCTGCTGCCCCGCGACCCGACCTCGGATAAGCGGAAGAGAATGGATGGATGGATTCCAAAAGGTTCTTTTAAAAGACTCCATTTTAAGAGTGCAGGCAATAGGCTCTCCTCCTAAAATAAACTGTTATTTACAAATTATCCCTTTGAATTCATGTGGGTCATGGGTGCAGGACCCCAGAGAATGTCAAAGTCCAATAATATGTTTTGGGGCCTTGATTACTGTATATTCTAAGTTTATTACACTTAATAAAATGATTAATGTGAGCTAGAGGCGCAGGCAAATCATCGTGCGAGGCTGGCAGCCGAGGCAAAGATGTCGCGTACCCCAGACAAAGTGTGTAGCTCAGAAGTTACTGAACTGTAACTTTTTACAAAATTTAACTTATAATAAATTTGAGTGTATATGTTCATGATAGTAAACCAGATGCAGATGATGGTGGTGTAGTTATAAAATGAAATGTCCAGTGGGCAGCCGCCTGAAGTTCTGAAAAGTTTTGTCCAACCATGATACCAACGTATGTGAAGACTCTTACAAGTTGGGAATGCTCCTGGATGGGAGAAAAACAAAACACATATGAACAAGCAGTGACAGGACAAGGACATTAGTCCAAAAAATGCTGTAATCAGACGGGTGTAATTGTGACCCAATATATATACTGCTCAAAAGAATTAAAGGAACACTTTTTAATCAGAGTATAGCATAAAGTCAATGAAACTTATGGGATATTAATCTGGTCAGTTAAGTAGCAGAGGGTTGTTAATCAGTTTCAGCTGCTGTGGTGTTAATGAAATTAACAACAGATGCACTAGAGGGCAACAATGAGATGACCCCCAAAACAGGAATGGTTTAACAGGTGGAGGCCACTGACATTTTCCCTCCTCATCTTTTCTGACTGTTTCTTCACTAGTTTTGCATTTGGCTACAGTCAGTGTCACTACTGGTAGCATGAGGCGATACCTGGACCCTACAGAGGTTGCACAGGTAGTCCAACTTCTCCAGGATGGCACATCAATACGTGTCATTGCCAGAAGGTTTGCTGTGTCTCCTGCACAGTCTCAAGGGCATGGAGGAGATTCTAGGAGACAAGCAGTTACTCTAGGAGAGCTGGAGAGGGCCATAGAAGGTCCATAACCCATCAGCAGGACCAGTATCTGCTCCTTTGGGCAGGAGGAACAGGATGAGCACTGCCAGAGCCCTACAAAATGACCTCCAGCAGGCCACTGGTGTGAATGTCTCTGACCAAACAACCAGAAAGACTTCATGAGGGTGACCCAAGGGCCCCATGTCCTCTAATGGGCCCTGAGCTCACTGCCCAGCAGCATGCAGCTCGATTGGCATTCGCCATAGAATACCAGAATTGGCAGATGCACCACTGGTGCCCTGTGCTTTACAGATGAGAGCAGGTTCACCCTGAGCACGTGACAGAAGTGAAAGGGTCTGGAGAAGCCATGGAGAACATTATGCTGCCTGTAACATCATTCAGCATGAGCAGTTTGGTGGTGGGTTAATGATTGTCTGGGGAGGCATATCCATGGAGGGTCACACAGACCGCTACAGGCTTGACAAAGGCACCTTGGCTGCCATTAGGTATCAGGATGAAATCCTTGGACCCATTGTCAGACCCTATGCTGGTACAGTGGCTCCTGGTGCACGACAATTCCTGGCCTCATGTGGTGAGTATGCAGGCAGTTCCTGGAGGATGAAGGAATTGATACCATTGACTGGCCACCACACTTTCCTGACCTAAATCCAATAGAACACCTCTGGGACATTATGTTTTGGTCCATCCAATGCCACCAGGTTGCACCTCAGACTGTCCAGGAGCTCAGTGATGCCCTGGTCCAGATCTGGGAGGAGATCCCCCACAACACCATCTGTCATCTCATTAGAAGCATGCACCGATGTTGTCAGGCATGTATACAAGAACACAGGGGCCATACAAAGTGCTGCGTACAATTTTGAGTTGCTGCAATTAAATTTTGGCAAAATGGACTAGCCTGCCACATATTTTTTCACTCTGATTTTTGGGCGTCTTTGAATTCAGGGCTCTGTAGGTTGATCATTTTCATTTCCATCAAACGATGTGGCATCCTTTCGTTCCTAACACATTACCCAGTCTATATCAGTATAGATATCCAGGAGGATTTCTTTTTCCCATTGAGATCTGATGTGTTTTCAAAGTGTTCCTTTAATTTTTTTGAGCCGTTTATATTGAGAGGAATTACTCTTTGGAATGTCAAAGCACCCAAATTATATAACCTGTGAAAAAAGGCTCTTCATGTCCATAATTAAGGGACCTCCCAGAAGGTACTTCTGACTCCCACTGTAAAATAACAGTACAGTTTGCAATGCCAGCATCCAGTGCAAATAAAGAATACCTTTAACTAAACACGTGTCGTTAAACAAAGAGGAGAATCGGAGAAGATTCCTAACCATCACCAGATTGCTTCTTGATCGGTGCTCCCCAATGCATTAACAGCCTGCTCATAGTTTATTTTTTCAAAACATGCCACAAACAAGAAAATCTTTGCTTTGTCACGACACTTCACAGTCTCAAAAGAAACGGTTGCCATCGTGTACGATCAACTGGTAAACCTACTAGCGTGGTAACAAAAAAAAGCACCTCCTATTAAACCCAACGGGTACAAGGTTTTTTTTTTTTTTGTTGTAGTCAGCCCATTGATCAAAGGTGTGCTCGTGCCATTCGATGACTCAGTTCATTGGTTTCATCATTGTATTATTTGTATTTATAGAACTTATGGTATAACCACATTCAATTTAAAAAATATAAACATACCAGAATCAAAAGGATAAATTACAATTTTAAGTTTAAATAAATAATGTGTTCATTTCTACGAACAAGGCAAGGATCAGAGTGGCAGATACATTTGTTGCTCTTAAAAGAGAGGACATTGCTACTTGTGCCTTCGATATCAGAAAACATTTTAAGCTGTTAATAGAACTCAGCAACCAGTCACACACTGAAGAGACCAGGCAAGCTCTCCTCTCAGGTATCTGCTTTATTGTACCACAGACAGTAAAATCATTTCTAATAATTCAAGAATACACAGGGGTTGTCAGATATCCTGTTTTTAATTGGCCAGCTCTTTGAGGTTTTTATTCAAGTAAGCAAACATACAAATAAAAGGCGTCGTGCTATTATTATTATTATCATTATCAGACGCTTGCCTAATATGCCTGCCACTTGTCTCAACCTTTGATACACTGTGATGAAACACAAGACTTCTGGGTATGTTGTGCTTAACCACCATTATGATACATCCCTTTTATACAAACTGGATTCCAAAAAAGTTGGGACACTATACAAATCGTGAATAAAAACTGAATGCAATGATGTGGAGGTGCCAACTTCTAATATTTTATTCAGAATAGAACATAAATCACGGAACAAAAGTTTAAACTGAGAAAATGTATCATTTTAAGGGAAAAATATGTTGATTCAGAATTTTATGGTGTCAACAAATCCCAAAAAAGTTGGGACAAGGCCATTTTCACCACTGTGTGGCATCTCCCCTTCTTCTTACAACACTCAACAGACGTGTGGGGACCGAGGAGACCAGTTTCTCAAGTTTAGAAATAGGAATGCTCTCCCATTCTTGTCTAATACAGGCCTCTAACTGTTCAATCGTCTTGGGCCTTCTTTGTCGCACCTTCCTCTTTATGATGCGCCAAATGTTCTCTATAGGTGAAAGATCTGGACTGCAGACTGGCCATTTCAGTACCCGGATCCTTCTCCTACGCAGCCATGATGTTGTGATTGATGCAGAATGTGGTCTGGCATTATCTTGTTGAAAAATGCAGGGTCTTCCCTGAAAGAGATGACGTCTGGATGGGAGCATATGTTGTTCTAGAACCTGAATATATTTTTCTGCATTGATGGTGCCTTTCCAGACATGCAAGCTGCCCATGCCACACGCACTCATGCAACCCCATACCATCAGAGATGCAGGCTTCTGAACTGAGCGTTGATAACAACTTGGGTTGTCCTTGTCCTCTTTGGTCTGGATGACATGGCGTCCCAGATTTCCAAAAGAACTTGAATCGTGACTCGTCTGACCACAGAACAGTCTTCCATTTTGCCACACTCCATTTTAAATGATCCCTGGCCCAGTGACAACGCCTGAGCTTGTGGATCTTGCTTAGAAATGGCTTCTTCTTTGCACTGTAGAGTTTCAGCTGGCAACGGCGGATGGCACGGTGGATTGTGTTCACTGACAATGGTTTCTGGAAGTATTCCTGAGCCCATTCTGTGATTTCCTTTACAGTAGCATTCCTGTTTGTGGTGCAGTGTCGTTTAAGGGCCCGGAGATCACGGGCATCCAGTATGGTTTTACAGCCTTGACCCTTACGCAGAGATTGTTCCAGATTCTCTGAATCTTGGATGATGTTATGCACAGTTGATGATGATAGATGCAAAGTCTTTGCAATTTTTGCTGGGTAACACCTTTCTGATATTGCTCCACTATCTTTCTGCGCAACATTGTGGGAATTGGTGATCCTCTACCCATCTTGGCTTCTGAGAGACACTGCCACTCTGAGAAGCTCTTTTTATACCCAATCATGTTGCCAATTGACCTAATTAGTGTTTATTGGTCTTCCAGCTCTTCGTTATGCTCAAATTTACTTTTCCAGCCTCTTATTGCTACTTGTCCCAACTTTTTTGGGATTTGTTGACACCGTGAAATTTTGAATCAACATATTTTTCCTTTAAAATGATACATTTACTCGGATTAAACGTTTGATCTGTCATCTACGTTCTATTACAAATAAAATATTGACATTTGCCATCTCCACATCATTGCATTCAGTTTTTATTCACAATTTGTTTAGTGTCCTAACTTTTTTGGAATCCGGTTTATAGATAAAATATTCAATGGGACACCATCACTAAAACCAGCATAAAATCACAGCCCTTACGAGGTCAAACATTTTTTAGGAGACTACGATACAAATACAAGTTAAATATAAAGGCTACAGAAAGGACATAACAGCACAGGAACAAGTCCAGAGAAGAGCGACTAGGCCAATTCCAAGGCTGCAGGGGAATGAATTATGAGTAAAGATTAAAAGAGCTGAGCTGTTACAGTTTAAGTAAAAAAGGATTACGAGGTGACATGATTGAAGTGTTTAAAATTATGAAGGGAATTAGTCCAGTGGATCGAGACGGTGACTTAAAAATGAGTTCAACAAGAACACAGGGACACAGTTGGAAACTTGTTAAGGGTAAATTTCACACAAACATTAGAAAGTGTTTCTTTACACAGTGAACCACAGACACATTGAATAAGTGACCAAGTAGTGTGGTAGACAGAAAGACTTTAGGGACCCGAGTGGCTGGACCAGGCTTGATGTTATTTTAGAAGAATTAACTGGATAGGACAGACAAGCTTTGCTGGACTGAATGGCCTGTTCTCGTCTTGGTGGTTCTAATTTGCATTATTTGGACATAATATTTATTAATTTAAAAAAATGAATGGATGGATTAACTTGATTTCTGAGGAGAAAAGTTACATCCAGAAGACTGTGCTCTTATTTGCGTAATAAATAGTGAATAGAATAGGCAAATTGTGAGCGAGGAATGTTTCCAGCTCTACAGCAATGGAACATTTTTTGGTCCAGAATGGGCCCACACACAGAGACTGTAAGCAATAAGCAAATTCATATGGCTGGCTGTTTAAATAAATATCCTACATGCAGTTATAAGTAACGTAGAGGTGCTCCACTGGAGAAAAAGGTCTACGGATGGGGACAGCGTGCAGCATCGAGTATTGTGTGTACCAAAAATGCTCTGCTTACACAAGAGGTATTGCTGGCTGGAGAAGACATTTTGATATTAGCCACCATTCAGGAATGTCTTCATGGTGTGCAGTTGTCCAATGTCCAGCTGGAAGATCACCCCAGCTGAATGTGTGTCAAAGGTCACTACCTCATCAATATTATAAATCATTGTCAAACTGCCCTTAACAAGCAGCAAAGGCGACTGGCTGTTTCTGATGATAGTGTCACATATTATGATACCCACTGTGTTCTTGCAATGTGCTATTAAAAGAATTTTTTCTCACGCTGCAAACGAAGCTAATGTCATATTAATCTGTGAAGCCAGTAATTATCAGGGCACAAGAGAAAGGCAAGGCTCATTTCTAAAAACGGCCAAACGTCACTCTACATCATTCTAGGCAATTTAGACTTAGCATCAGGGCAAGTTCAGTTAGAAACATTAGGCTGTAATGGACACACTCGAAAGTGACTCGCCTCTGTAAGTAGATGACAAATGGTCTGAAATGTTACCTCAGCAATCCATACAAGATGAAATATTTCTCTTGAATGTGGAAAATGACAAATACTGTGGAGTACACAGACACTTCCTATTGGAGATTAGAGCCCCTTCTGTCCCACTCTCAAATCGGTCATACTAGCAAGTGCCACACTTAGGCGGACCACCAGAACACAATGAACGACCATTGTGCTCATATCAAACCCACTCAGCCATCTGTACAACTAATGAGCATATCATTGAACGTTTTCTGTTTAATACAGAAGTAGAACACGTCTCCCTGGGTCAACATGAGCCACACTTCTTCACTGTCACCTTTTTAGGGCTTAGTACTTACATGAGACCATCCAGTGGCAATGATGAGTGTAACTGATGTGAAGAAAAAAAATAAATGATGTGCCAATCCAATGGTTCTTCACACTAATTGGGCCACAGTTTCTGGGTGGAAGTAACTTTATCCCATTTTGTATTTAGTTTCAACTTTTTTTTTTTTTATCCAAAGTCACTTAAAACTCTCGATGTCAAAATTATTTCCATATGATTACAACTGTACAAATGATCAGACTTGGTCATGTTTGCATACTGTATCAAGTCTGGTGTCAGGACAGGATTGTTCAACGTTTAATACCTTAACTGATAGGCCGAGTTACCTTGGAGAAAGAAATCACAAAATGGGACACTTAAGGTTTAATGAAGGCAGAGGAAATGCATGCCATGTCTAGAACAGGTCAGGTCAGGTCGGGAAGCATGCACTGGTACAGCACGTTACCGCACCCACCACACGACGAAACAGCTCAGGATCTTGGTTGGCAACCCCACAGGCAGACACATGGTCCAGGCCCACCCTCCAGAAATGACCATCTATCTGCCACACCCAGGTGTTACGGGTGGTCCAGCCACTCGGATCCTCAACAGTGAGGATCCTGCGAGAAGGGTAACCCCTCTGGGAATCGTGCCACATGGCGCCAAAGAGCCATTACTGATGCTCCCTGGCAAGGTCATTGGAAAAGCAGAAAACCCCACACAGGCAAGAGAGAAAACTCACAAAAACAATTGATTTCACCCCAGGACACTCCACTTGTGAGGCAGCAGTACTGACTTGTGCTTCAGTGTTACCCAGAGTTCTAATTCGTACTCGTCGAGGGGGGGATTGGAACTGGAAGCACTCTCTAACAAAGCTAGCTACGAGAATTCAGGCACAGCAACTTAAGATGCCAATAGACTGGGCCGCCACAGACCCTGCCCGTCATGGCTGCTGAAAGCACATGTGTCAGGACACGGCAATACCCCCCTACAGTTTCTTTTAAATGTCGATTCCTCCTCGCTCCACCCAAACTGTACTGGTTAGATTAGCCACACCTTTCCCTGGCACAGAATTCCATCAGCTTCATTTCGTTTGCTTTACTGCATGTTGAACAAAGGACAGAAGATGAAAACAATTAACACATAAAAAAAAAAAAAAACCTGACAAAGCCTGACAGTGATGATGCATAGAGACTGCAGCAGACTTTTCTCAAGGAAAAACTTCCTCCCACCTCAAAGAACTATGTCTTAAAGACAAAAGAGACCGAGTAATGGACAAGTAGACGAGTGCAGGTATACTCATGGAGTAGAGTGGAGCGAAGCACACCAAGTGGTAGTATTCTATACGTCAGAGTGTTGAATTTTTTTATCTCAAATCTCCCCTCAACTGTCAAAGCACTTGATCGTCCTCCTTCAAGCAGGATGGCTTAAAAAACGTATTCTCTTGGCAAGCTGTCATTTCCCAGGGGAAGTCGGGGGGGGGAAGGCATTACTCTTTAACGCTCTGCATGTTAAGTCTGGAAGTTATTTTCTTTGGAGAAGCTGGTAAGATCATAAACACCTGACCCAAACATTTCGCAGTCCCAGTATCGACCCACCATTCCAGTACACAAAACAGCAACAAGACACGGCTTTCTTGGTAAATATTTGATAATCATCAAATCGACTGCTTACTTTTCAGTAAATGTGGCTCACAGAGTGAAAATAGTTAAGCAGCACCCATTAGTTGGTGCTTCCTCACCTCAAACGAAACACAAAAAAGAAAGAATGGGCCACAGACATTCATCGCAAAAAGCAAGAAAAGAAAGAAAGAAAAGAAAAGAAACACAAACATTCTACAGTATCCAGTTGACTCGGTCCAATGAGAAAGTGAAGCCTGCATGCTATCCACAAGTGTGTGGGGTTTCTTCTATGCTCCTTGTAAAGGCTGTGTCTCACGTTACATGACTTGATGCGATTTTCAGTCGTTGCCTTCCTTTACATAACCTTCGTGAGTCAGGCAGTCGGCGGCACACTCCCTCCCAATAATCCAGTCACGTAACGTTTCAGGTTTGACTTTACCTTTAGTTGTAAGGGTGGGTGAGGTGAGCACAAGAGCAGACAACCATTAAATGCTCAATCAGAAGTACAACAAATATAATTCAGCAATGAGGAGTAGGGAACACAGGCGGCTTTAGACCTCACAAACAGAAGAGAAGCTCGTCTGTCTGATATCTCAAGCATTACATGCATTGACAGAAAGGAAAAAAGGAGGAAAAAAAAAAAAAGGCACGAAGTTGTGACTGAACTCGATGGAGCTGTTAACCCTTCATACGACGACAGCTCAGTCAGTCAGGCAGCACACTATGGGATCTCGCAGAAAGGGGTGAGCACAACTTCACTAGATAAGCAGCACTCGCTGGGTGAAGCAGACATGCCGGGCACTTTTCAGTCCTTTAAACTGCCATGATCCGGTGACACAATCAGCAACTCCAGTCGGCAAATCTGACATACCCTAAGATTACAAGTTGTGTAATGCGACACAGAAAACTGACCAAATGGGCAAGTGTGGGTATGTACTTGGGGAGTGTCGTGTAATGGACTGTGGTGCCATCTTTGAAGCACTTTGAGCTACATTTTTTTGTATGAATATGTGCTATATAAATAAATGTTGATTGATTGATTTATGCTTAGTTTCTGTCATGCACCCATTTTGACAGTCTTCCAGTAATTCAAAAAGCACATTAAAAAAGCTGATAAACTGTCATAATAATCAGGTCTTCAAAAAAAGGTTATTTAACACTCACAAGCAATGTCATAGTTGTTCTTAGGTACAGACAAATGAGCAGGTAGGCTGATAGAACACGGCAGTTCTAATCTCCCCTTTCCTAAATGTAACCCCAGCAAACAGAAAAGCCAAAGAGAACTTTTAACAAAAATTGGAGAAAATGAGTTAATGTGTGTAACGGGGGGTTCAGCTGTTCAACATAATCCAAAATATTATTACCAAATATAATACTGTATGGCACAAAATAAAACAAACTCTTCAAAGAAGACAGTAAATATGCACATTTATCCAAACAGACCTCCAGTTACTCTTATGGTGGGAAATTATGATTTTACTTTTAATGTGCAAAATCTATATGGGATCATTTTAGCATTGCCAAAAGATTGCTACAATTTACAATACAAACATATAACCAACATATATGAGGAAAAGTTTTACCATCTATCCTGTATTTACTTCAGAATGATTATAAAAAAAAAGAAAGAAAAAAAAAAGCCAAACCTTATGAAACGTACGTAAACACATCAGTAGTACATCAGTAGTAACAAGTTACTGCAATAAAACGTCAATAGCTAAATTTCAAGACAAACCAGGCCAGATAGGGCAGTCTTGGCCTTTCAATCCCAAACTTTCCAGTTCAGTCCACCCGTCTTTTTACTAAACCTGCCATTCAATGATAAGG
Source organism: Polypterus senegalus (assembly GCF_016835505.1). Taxonomy (NCBI): domain Eukaryota; kingdom Metazoa; phylum Chordata; class Cladistia; order Polypteriformes; family Polypteridae; genus Polypterus; species Polypterus senegalus. Next base: position 28,861,813 of record NC_053171.1, on the reverse strand, counting down.
TCAATTCGCCATCAGGATGGGACACAAGTCCACTGTACAAGTCTCCCTTACAGGACTAGGATTCAAGGTTGCCAATCAACTGTGCACAAGGACAATTGGGTATCTCTACAAGGGTGGCACCTCTGCAGAAAACAATCCAACTCTGAGCCAATGGGCATGAAGGAAGCACTACTATTCACTGAGCCACCACGCTGCCCAACCTCAGTACGGCTGCGCAGTATGCCCATGCCCGCTTGTAAATGCATTTATGTAATTAAGTAAACGCATACATCCAATTTTTGAGTAATTTAAACACGCTTTTTATCATTCGTAGTTCAAGCTCTTATTAGGCTTACTTAACACAAATCACACCTCAAACCCACGGAACCTCGTCGCCGACTTAACACATTTCTATCCGTCCAGTATCTGAACCCGGTAATTCCGGTTTAGGCTGGCGCATGGCATGAACCATTCCAGTACGAAGTGCCAGTCTGTCGCCATTCGCATTCACCAAGTGACCCTTAACCAAACTGTCACGACTTGCAGAAAACACGAGGACAACGTGCCAACTTCACGCAGGCAGTGACCGACATTTCGTTCGGCCTAAAATTCGGACTCGCTATTTCTTAAAGTCTCAAGGCACGTTTACTGAACACGTTTTAGTAGAGTCGCAATTCTCTTTACGGCCGCCAGGAGCATACGCATGTAACAAAGTTCGTCAATCTCCCTTCGTACTACCTCTTTTTCATGACTAAAATACTGAAATGTATACATTTCCCAAATGCTGTGCGTTTTGAGCTGGATCGGTTAGGAAATACGAAGACGAGTGCGATCGCATAAGCAGACGCGTTGTGGAAGCCGACACTGTTCCCCACAGCCCCCCCACGACCAAAGCGTGGGCCACGCGAGGAGACAGAAGCAAGGATGCCGTTCGAGGCTACCCACCGCAGTTCTTTGATTCGCGACGATCGTGTCAAAAGCAAATCGAACACTCACCTGAATCGTATTCCGGCACAACAGCCTGGTACTGTGGACCCACTCGCATTCCACCGGAGCCTGAAAGAAGTCACAAGGATCCGTGTCAAGAAGGCAACAAAGCAGCCGGCGCTAGCAAACTTCTGCACACGCGTTCTAGGCTACACGCTCCCCAATATGCTATTCCCATTAGCTACGCGCTACCCCCTTACCCACAATAGAATAACCACAGTAGAAAAGACATCTCTGTGAACCACTTCGGTGCGGATTATCAGAGATCAGAAGAAATCTGAATCTAAAGGTGTCGAGGAGAATACTCTAAAGACAAGCTTCGTCAATTTCAGGAAACTAGTGTATAAAGGCTTTGCATCTTTTCACTACTCAACGCCTCTGCGTCTCTGGCCCTGACACTGGAGGAGGGTTGGAGTTGCTGGAGTGTGTGTGGGGGGTCAATCGAAGGAGGTTTTTTTTTTTAACCATACTAGCGCCCCTTTACATCATTTTAAGGTTGCTCACTTCTTCAGACCACTCCCTACTTTACATCCCTACAATTATGAACAGGACTAAACACTCTTGAACATCACTCGAAATGTGTGATCAGCTATCCTTACTTTTCCACTGCCCATTAACACACATTTCAAAATGTTTAGGCAGCCCACCACTCTTATTAATAGACACCCTCACTTTCTTCAAAAGGTGTGTATAATCAGGTTATTCTTGCCCAGTTGATCGCTGTTAGACAATTCTACAAATGTCCGCTTTAAAGCTGTTTGATACCCCTTGTCACTTTTTAGGAGACCACTCTTTCACAGCGATGGAAGCTTTTTCGTTATCCTCTGATCAACATGTGTTTAAGGCTATCCTCAGTCGTTCTCTTCAACGGCATTTGAGGCTAAATATGTCTTCAGTGTCCCTAATGAAATCTAGACGTCCACAAATCTCCCTTCGACAGTGGGTGACTGTCCTCATTCTCTCCAATGCGCAGGCCCTTCAACGTGACTTTAAGCCAACTGTTGCCCTTCCACTGCTTATTACCACCCCTGGGGATGGCGTTTGAGGCTGGCTATTTTTACTTGCCATTCCCTTGTTTTGTACTATTCACGAATATATCGTTACCCAGGTTAAGCTCATCCTGTCAAGGGGGTTTGAAGCTCGACTCGCTCCTCCTCCTCTGAGCACGCGTTCGAGGCTATTACTACCCCGTCCACTTCTCATCACCCCGTTCAAAAGCTCGATGCTCTTTACCCTCACCATTGCCATTTATATAGTTGTGCGTTTGAGGCTATTCATACCCTTTTACTTGCACATTCAAAGGCACTTTGTTGACCCTAATATTCCTTTTTTCCCTATGTTCGAGGCTATTCCTGCCCCCACGTTGACTGCTCGAGGCTATTCTTGCCCCCACCCCACACGCTCACTCGTTGGTCGGCGGTGTTTTGTCTTGCCCCCCACGACTGACCTACCGTGATCATCATCGCTGGACGACCCCGCCGTGCTGCCCTCTTCCCATGAGTGACCACTATTCCCATTTGCAAAACTTTTGCTGGCGCTGGTTTGCTGAGCCGCCGCATTCCGCCCTCTCCGCTTGCCGGAGACCTCCGAAGAGCTCTTCTCGAGCATTGCTGGCATGATTAGGACTACTACTTATTATTACTGCCCCCCCCCCAAAAAAAAAAGAAAAGCTTTCAGCCACGGAAGAGATGGACGCTACCGGGCGATGAGAAAGATTCCAGTTTCGGTGTGGCAAAGCACGCTATTGGTTGAGCTGCTTATTAAATTGCCTTCATCTGAACTTTCCACAGCCTCATCACATTCGTCGCCCGGCGGCTGGCGCTGAAGGCACACCGCACTGCTCAAGCTGTCTGCACCTCCCTGCTTGGTTCAATCAATCTACCCCAATACTTACAATGTCCCGCCTATGACGCGCGTCTATTGGACAATAGCCTCATGACATTCTTACCATTGGTTAGCTGCTTATGTCGATCAAGAAAGCCTGGTTTCCGTTGTTAGGGTAGGTGGACCGACAAATCGGCGCTGCAGGGCTGAGACGAGGGGGCGACGGGTGGTGTACAATATCTATACCCAATAAACTGGCAGACTTACAGGAGTTGGCCAGAGCAGGTTTACTTTACATGTTCAAATTACAGGGTGAAAAACAAATCTCCATAGTCACCCAATTTCACACAAAGATTGGGGGATGGTGGTTTATGATGACCTCCCTACTTTTACCCCCTCCAACCTCCACTGCTTAATTTACATGTTAACATGGGAAAACTCAGGAGCACATTTAGAAAAAAGAGTGAAAAAATGCAAGTGAATATCTAGTTTAATGTTTAATTGTACATATTGAGCTCAACTTTAATTCTTCATTCTTCTTTGTTAGATTATTCTTAAAATGCGAAAAACACATTGCGCTTGGGGATTACTCCACACCCAACACCTCTCAAGAGAGAGTTTATTGAGATCGCCGACTCTTTGTTCCCAAGTCTCTGTATTCTTCAGAGAAGCACGGGCTTGTCTACGGATCTGCTGTCCTTCCTCAAAGGTCAACAGAACTAACACACAATTAGACAGCTGCAGCAAAACAGCTTAAGACAAATCTGATGAAGTGATAGCTCACATCTGTCACACCGGGGTAGGCTCCGTCTCCCCAGCGGCTTGAACACCGAATAGAGCGGGTTCAAAAACTGATACTGTAACTGGCCGAGTGGCTGGGTGTCTGCAAGAATGAATGGAAAGACAAAAATAATTAATAACCTGACAAACATGCTCAAATGTCACCTTTATGGCACAATACGCTATGTGCGTGGTACCCAAGTAAATAAAAAACATCACAGAAATCTCACCAATTTTAACAGCATTTTCAACCAGACCAGTGTCCACTCTGGGTTAAGGATTAAGCAGAAGATTTTTTACGTGTTCTTTATCATTCCTTCGAAACGGAATGCAACATGAAGAATGTGTAACGAAGCGAAAAACCGTTCCAGATGGATAACTTAGATAGATAGATATTTGCCTTTACTTTGCCTATCTATCTATCTATCTATCTATCTATCTATCTATCTATCTATCTATCTATCTATCTATCCATCATATAGTCTGTTATATAGTGCCTTTTCTGTATATCTATATGTATTTTATATATTGCCTATCATATCAGTCTTTTATATAGTGCATTATACTGTATAGCACCCTCCGTGTCTAGCTATTATTCAGTGCCCTATTTATCTATATAGTGTCCTATGTATAGTATCATATATATTACCTCATCATTTTTATTTATGAAACAGTTGCGTTTTCGCATTAAGGGCCAGTGGGGCATAGTCTACTAATTCATATGCAAAATAAGTAATAAAGTCCCTTTGTAAGTTAACTTATTATTAAAATGTTTACAGCTACCTTAACTTTGTCTTCTTATGCATTTTTTACAATTTTTCATCATATGCTGAAAGTAATTTCTTATCTGGAAAAATATTTTTTTGACATATGCGAAATTGTCTTCATGCCAGAAGCATGCCAGGCTTTTTCATGCTTAGGGTGTGTTTTGGATTACCTTTGGTTGTGGGTGTACATTTACAACCTGAACTTCCCGGCTTCCTGATGTGGCTTGAAGGTTATAACCCCTCGATTAAAATGAGGACCATCTTTTTTTTTATTCCAGTTCAGTCTTTTTCTATCTGGGTCAGCAAAGTATGGAAAGTTCAGTACCATTTACTCCAATAAAGGCAGCTACAGTTGTACAAAAAAAGGAAGTAGATCAATATCAGAAATGCACCAAGCACAAAATATTATGATGATCAGAATGAGGCTGGAAACCATCTTACTCTTCACCCAACACCGAGGAGGACTGCCTGATGGCACTGAAATTCAAAAAGCCACAAAGGAAGCCTTATGTGTGCCCCTTATACTTTGTGGATTAGAAGCTAGTAATATGATGCTCCTGATTCAAAAAAAGAGTCCCAGTGTGGAAAGAACAGGAATGTGAAATTGTTTTTTCAATTGTTTGTCAACCTTGTGCAGACCAGCAAACATCTGGCCACATTGTAGTTAACCTGCTAAATCGTGTATGTTGTCAACGTGTTTTTCTCTTTGTTATCGTGGGTCATCTTTTTGGACCTCAAAGTTGATCATTTCTAAACTTGAGGTGTTGCTTTTTTCAGTTTAGTTCATAATCAGCTGGTTTTCCTGGGCAGTGTTTGGTTGTGAGGCTCTCATTTTACTTAGCATTTAAATCTATATGGTTGTATTTTGTCAGATGATGATTGTTTGTTTGTTTCATTTTTTGTGATACAAATGGTGCATGAACTTGTATGACTTGCTAGTTGTTAGCAAAAGGAACAGATACATTTAGTTAGGTAAAGCTAATGTCAACATTAGAGAAATCCGACTATATAAAAACCTTTATCTATCTATCTATCTATCATATAGTGCCTTTCATATCTATCTATCTATCTATCTACAGTTATATAGTGCCTTTTCTATCTATTTATCTACAGTCATGAGAAAAAGAAAATATACCCATGGAAATTGTTGACTTTTTCAACATATTTGAACAGGCAAACAGTGTCAATAGATAAAGGTGATATCCTAGATTAAAAACACAACTAAAACTTACTTTCAATATTTTATTCATATTATATATTATATTACATATTATATGTGAAATGCACTACAAGCTCTATAAATTTTTATAAAATCTCGGCCAATGTGTTGAAGAATATACTTTGTCCTAAACAATTTAAAGTTGGTATTTCTTCACTTTTGCGTGTTTTTTCCAATGAAAGTGTCCAAAACGTTAAAAAAGCAAGAGTTATTTATTTCTGCCTTGTATATGCTTTAGAAGTATTTTACGGTCTTGAGAAATTTTTACTCATAGTGTGCTCAGTTGGTGACCCCTTTGTCAAGTTAAAGAAGCTTCTCTCCAGTCTGTGAATATTTGGGCCAACTGATGGCTTACAGGTGTTGATAGAATCCTAATGTGTGTCTGAGGAACAAATGTGTCTTCTGTCTGGCTGCAAAATGGCTTTTCAGTGTGGTTACATTGCTTTTATTAATTTGTAATTTTAGCAAAAAAACAAAATATATATATCAATCCCATATAAAAATGGGAATAATTCTGGAAGAACGCACATTCTCATTTTGCTTTAAAACGTAATGACCAAATTTTGACAGCCACTGGTTTTTAATAGAAAGGAAATTCTAAAGACTGTTCCTGCATTGTCCTCAGTACATCTTTTCTGAAAATTTTAAAGTTACTGGATAAGTTTACTAGATTAGTGAGGTAGTGTGGTGTAGCGATTATGGTTTTGGGCTTCAAACCCTGAGGTTGTGCTGTCCAAATCCCACTACTGACACTGTGTGACCACCAGCAAGTCACTTCACTTTGCTGGTGCTCCAACTCAAAAAACAAAAGGAATGTAATCAATTGTTACTCTCAAATTTTGTAGGCATCAGCCAAACAATAATTAATAGATTGTGTAAGGGACGGCCAGCATTCTATCCCGGGCGGGATGACCAAAAATTGGAAGGATAGGAGAAGACGGCTGCTTCAGGGCACTGCTTCCCCCAAAACACTACATGGCAGCTTCCCTGGTTTACAGTGGTTCCCCGGATTCCCACAGGGCACTATGATAATAATAATAATAATACATTTTATTTATTTGTAGGTGCCTTTCAAAACACTCAAGGACACCGAACAAGATAAAACAAACATTATAAACAAAACTAAAATACAAAAATTTAAATCAGACAGAGCAATTGTAGTCAAAGAGAAAAAGCAGTCTTAAACAAATGAGTTTTAAGTTTAGATTTGAAAAGTGAAAATGATTCAGTATTTCTAAATTCAGATGGTAGTGAGTTCCAGAGCTGGGGAACAGAGCAACTGAATGCTCTGCTCTCCATAGTGGTAAGATGGACGAAGGGGACAGTCAAGTGGGTGGATGAAGAGGATCCGAGGGTGCGGGAGGGAATGGCAACATGAAGGAGGTCGGACAGATATGGAGGGGCAAGGTTGTGGATAGCCTTAAAAGTTAACAGAAGAATTTTGAATTGAATACAAAAATTAACTATGGGACTTGGAGTTTAAAATCTCAGTGCTGTTGGGTACCATGGGTGCCGCCAGGGGGTGCTGTGAAAGAGACACGTGACATAACGTTTCCATCTGACCTGGAAGTGCTTGCAAACCATGTGGATGGAAGAACAGAAGCACTACCAAGTTGGCTACTATAAGAGGACTTGCCAGCTTCACAGTGATGAGCCACAGTCAGGAGGTAGAGGCGAAGAAGAGAGAGAAAGAAGAAAGGACTGTGTGTCATATTATTTGATGTTTTTGTACTGTTCTGTATGGTGCTGTGAACTGGGGAGCACTTCCCCACTGAAGAATAAAATAAAAATGTCTCAGCCTGTCAGTGTTGGGGTTTGGGGAATGATACGCCCCCAGGTGGCACACAGTTGTTTTTAAGAAGTTGTTTCCTTGTTCTGCATATTAGATATAACATGACTACTGCCAGATGGCACGGTGTTGCAGTGATAGTGCTACTTCCTCGCAGTAAGGAGGCTAAGGTTTGCATCACCACATCCTCCCTACATGGAGTTTGCATGTTCTCCCCATGTCTGTGGGGGATTCCTCTGGGTGCTCCCAAAAAGATGCAGGTTAGATGAATTGGTGACGCTTAATCGGCCCTGTTGTGTCCCTGCAATGGACTGCTGCCCTGTCCAACGATTGTTCCTGCCCTTCACTCAAGATAGTATCTATCTTCTGTGATGTTTTGATGAGATATACATTTTAGTTCTAGGTGAACAGTAAATGTATTTTTGGGTGAGCACACATTCATGCTCTACAATTGAATGGAGGCTCATACATCAAATCAAGTCAGATTTATTGTCACGTGTTCTCAGTACAATAAAATTGGTACTGGCATTTCTCGTCAGAACAGTTGAAAAAAGGATAATACACAAAATAAATAAAAGGTATACTTGACATGACACATATTTTGACAACTCGCAGAGAAAGAACACACAGTAGACTGTTTGCTGAAAAGCCCAATAACTTTATTGCGCAGGTTTCTCACTAAAGTGGGTCCCGATCGATTTCCACTGTTTGGGTCACAGAAAAACCTACCAAAATAATAAACGTTCAAGCCACCCATGACCTGTCTGCTATATTCCTATCTCACTTCTTCATCCTAGCTTTTCCTGCCTAACTATGACAACTCGCATTGAACCTCCACCCATTTTTTTGTGCCACGTACTCCTGTTCATTAAGGCACTTTTCCCAGAATCCTTTAAGTAGTGTACACTGCCCCCTTTTTAGCTCCTCTTCCCCATGGGCGTACAAAGTTGCTAAAATGTGCCGGCAAGATGATGTCTTACTGAAGACAGCCTGGCATAGACACTGCTGTCATGCAACCCTCCTTTATCCTAAATATGGAAGCTAAGGTGCTCTCGTGGTGCCCCAATGGCTCCATCTGATGGACCTATCCCTCTTGTGGTGTCTATGTTTTCTTTTGGGCACCTCTATATTCAGGTGATTTCATCTTATTACTGTCTTACTTCACACCAGTCGCTGTCGCTTTCACTTCTAACACCAATGTGATGACTTACAGAAAAAGAACAGTTAGACGACCATTTGCAGGTAAGCCCAATAACTTTATTGCTGAGGTTTCTCAATAAAGAAGATCTACCAATTTCCACTGTTTGGGTCTCAGAAAACATCACTAAAATAAGAGTCAACCATGGCCAGTCTGCAATATACCTATCTCACATCTTTGTCCTAGCTTTTTCTGTCTAACTCACTCTCCATTCCAGTACCACACATACACTCATTTTTTTATTTATTGAGGAACTTTTCCCAAAATTCTTCAAGTAGTCCAATATCTATACAGTATGTATTTGCAAGTATTTTATATGCAGCGTGTGTGTGTATATATATATATATATATATATATATATATATATATATATATATATACACACACACATACACACACTTACATACATACATACACACAGTATATATCTTTATATATAATACACTACCATGGCTGTCCGTTTGCCTGTCCAGGATTTTAAATCACCTGTAGCTTGCAAACCGTTTGACCTATTGACCTGAAATTTGGTGCACATATACTATGTGACATCTAATGTCCAGGTGATGATTGACCTCCAAGGGTATTCTTGTTTTTAATTTTTATTTTATTGTAAAATCAACTCTCGGCAGCAGCCAGCAGGGTGGCCATGCAGCGCATGCATACAGGAACCGTTCTCATTCCTACCACTTCCGTCACTTCCCCTACCTCTTCATATCTTAAATCATTTCTTGAGGCAGATTGAAGACTTTAGTGCCAGCTTAAGTGAAAAATTAAAGAAAACGTACAAAGTAATTGCAACAGAAACACTGACTTAATCAGTTTTAACACAAAAAGATGCTGACGAAAGAAGAGATGAAGTGGGCCGCTAGGAATGCCCAAGTCAAGTGTATTCACTCCATGTTATCGTGGTGTGTGTCATTACTGGTATATTATATATATATGTATATACACTCACCTAAAGGGTTATTAGGAACACCTGTTCAATTTCTCATTAATGTAATTATCTAATCAACCAATCACATGGCAGTTGCTTCAATGCATTTAGGGGTGTGGTCCTGGTCAAGACAATCTCCTGAACTCCAAACTGAATGTCAGAATGGGAAAGAAAGGTATTTTGAGCGTGGCATGGTTGTTGGTGCCAGACGGGCCGGTCTGAGTATTTCACAATCTGCTCAGTTACTGGGATTTTCACGCACAACCATTTCTAGGGTTTACAAAGAATGGTGTGAAAAGGGAAAAACATCCAGTATGCGGCAGTCATGTGGGCCAAAATGCCTTGTTGATGCTAGAGGTCAGAGGAGAATTGGCCGACTGATTCAAGCTGATAGAAGAGCAACTTTGACTGAAATAACCACTCGTTACAACCGAGGTATGCAGCAAAGCATTTGTGAAGCCACAACACGCACAACCTTGAGGCGGATGGGCTACAACAGCAGAAGACCCCACCGGGTACCACTCATCTCCACTACAAATAGGAAAAAGAGGCTACAATTTGCACGAGCTCACCAAAATTGGACAGTTGAAGACTGGAAAAATGTTGCCTGGTCCGATGAGTCTCGATTTCTGTTGAAACATTCAAATGGTAGAGTCAGAATTTGGCGTAAACAGAATGAAAACATGGATCCATCATGCCTTGTTACCACTGTGCAGGCTGGTGGTGGTGGTGTAATGGTGTGGGGGATGTTTTCTTGGCACACTTTAGGCCCCTTAGTGCCAATTGGGCATTGTTTAAATGCCACGGGCTACCTGAGCATTGTTTCTGACCATGTCCATCCCTTCATGACCACCATGTACCCATCCTCTGATGGCTACTTGCAGCAGGATAATGCACCATGTCACAAAGTTAAAATCATTTCAAATTGGTTTCTTGAACATGAAAATGAGTTCGCTGTACTAAAATGGCCCCCACAGCCACCAGATCTCAACCCAATAGAGCATCTTTGGGATGTGGTGGAATGGGAGCTTCGTGCCCTGGATGTGCATCCCACAAATCTCCAACAACTGCAAGATGCTATCCTATCAATATGGGCCAACATTTCTAAAGAATGCTTTCAGCACCTTGTTGAGTCAATGCCACGTAGAATTAAGGCAGTTCTGAAGGCGAAAGGGGGTCAAACACTGTATTAGTATGGTGTTCCTAATAATCCTTTAGGTGAGTGTATACACACACACACATACACCCACAATGGTTGTTATAATTTTTTTAAGAATGATTACATAGTAACCTTACAAATTGTGTGTAGAAACTGTCCTAGTATCTATTGGATGTAGGTCAAAGCTCCTTGTGATCCTGAAATTGTATTAAGTAGGTCAAAAAATGGATGGTACCATATGATCTCTAAAGAGAAGTGAAAAACATTTGGGGTCTCAGGTGGGATAATCCCCATTTATTGTTGTCTGATAGAGTTGAAGGTGTGAATCTAAACTATTGGTGATAACTGTCAGGCTTACAGATAACAAACAGTATTCTGATGCAATTCAGTCATAAAACAGATTGAGTATGATAAAATGGATTATTTCTAACAAAAACTGGTGGATGTTGCAGTGGGCAGGGAGATGGGTGGAGTCAAGATACGGTCATCATCTGGGTCAGTGACTTTCGGACTCTGGAAGAAGCAGACAGATATTTGATTTTACTGGTAATTCCACAAGTCCTTCCTGATATCCCCTTCCCACAAACACATCTGAAGTCAAATTCTTGACAATGGATGGATGGAAAAACTAATTTAGAAAGTGGTCAAAATAACTGCCATTTCCTTCATATATGATGCTTCAATATTGTCTTCATGTGCTTGGTTTGCCATGTCATCACAGAAGCATATTTGCTAAGTGCTTCAAAAAGACGCTGGTTTACACTTATACAGATGCAAAGAGACACATACACACAGGGGGTATACAATGGCACAGAAGTTAATATTGTTGCCTCACAACTCCGAGACCTGGTTAAAGTGGCTAATATTCCCACTACCAATCTGGAATTTTACATTCTGCCCATGTTAAAATCTATAGGTATCTCAGGTTCTCCATATTCAAAAGACTTGAAGGTTACAGGAAATCTGTAATGTATCAATCTGTATTTATATTTGTGTACATTGTGAAATTTGTAAAATGCTGTAATTTTTATTTAGTTTATAAAAGTTTATAGTATTCTGAGCCTGTACTTAGTGAAGAGTGCTATACAAAAATAAACTTAATAGAATTCATTATCATCATTATTCTTCTGTTGTTTTTGCTGATGGTCATGATAGAAACATGCTGAGCTGGGCTGACCAGGCCTCCATAGCCCCAATAAGACTATCCAGACTTTCCCCAAGAATATTCAGACACTCTCAGGCCAATCAAGTGATACAAATTCTCCAGCAAATCTTGGGTTTGCCCCTTGGTCTTCATGAAATAGACAGTGCCTTGCAGAAGTCCCATGGGAGATATCCATGAGGGTATCTTCCTTACTAAACATGCCCCCCTCCACCTCCAAGGTACTTTAATATTGCTAAGCTACTCATCAGGTCACAAAAAATTAGCCCATCAACTCTGCGGAGGAACCTCACATCAGTTGCATATACTCACAACCTCATTCTTTTGGTCATTTCCTAGGGCTTAGAGCACAGATGAGGATGGGAATGAATGTAGACTCCCTTGTTTGCAGACTTGGCTTCCACCTCACTATTATGGTCCAATACAATATTTATATAAACCACCTGCTGTTGCACCAATTTAATGGTCAATCTCATGATCACATCAGCCATTACTTGTGAACAAGACCCTGAGGTACTTGATCTCCTGCACTTGAGGCAGCTGCTCACCTGTGGCCCTTTAGATTTGAAGGTGCTAATTCTCATCCCGTCTGTATCACATTCAGTTGTGAAAACCTCCTGGACTTACTGGAGAGCACAGTTTTACAAGGCCAACAGAAAAAAAAACATCATCTGCAACAACAGAGATGTATCCCTTAAGTTCCAAAACTGCTCCCAAATCGTTGTCTGTGTGTTCATATCCATTCAGTGAAAATGCTCGACTAATGCTGAGGCAAGGCACACCAACAGGCCTTAAAGTTGATGTCGAGATAGGAACTAAAACCCTCTGGCCTTAAATCCTTAGAAGTACCTGCACTATGGTGGTCTTAAATACAGTCCATTCAGACTCTGTGGCCCTGTCCTCTCCCAAGATGAAAGAGACCTCTTCCAAAAGTGACAAGGACCTATTTAGTCATTTTCAGTACACGCTCACCACCTGTATTAGTCATTGGTCTTTCCAGCTCAGACTTTATCCATCTGCACCAACTCACCATCGAGTTGTGGTTGGATGATAGCTCAGTAGGGTAAACAGTGGTAACTTGTCCTGGACGGGAATGCAGTCAGTCCTAGAGAGCTGCTGCCAAAGTTTTATAAGTTGTAATTTTGTAAAAAACAAAAATAAATATAATTTAACATTAGCTTTGCTTAGGCCTTTGATTAATTTGTAGCTAACGTACTATATTTAATTGGAATTACTGATTTACATTTCTTTGATTGAAATCCATCAGAAAGGATGATGTATTGCTATTATTCACTCATTCAATTTCTTACCTCTTTCCTTTTACGAGTACAGCATCATGGGGAACCCTCGAGAGCACAGGCCTGGAAGCAGCCATGACTTGAAGGCAAATAAGTTACATGGAGTCTTATAGACAACCCCCCTCCATTTGTCAGGTTTGGGGGCGGGTGTCTGTATATATTGTTATTCGTTTGCATCAATAATATTAGTTCAGCCCCTTCCCTTACACTTTTTTTGCTATGTCTGGGGTTGGACTGAGACCCGTTGCTTCACCAGCACTTAGCAGGACTCGTTTCCGCTTTTCTAGGTTAACGTTAGCATTTTTGCAAGACGCCAACACTTCTGCTTTGCTCGTCGTGACACAGGCAGACCCCCTGCCTGGCTTGCGCTGGCAGCTCCCGAGGAGAGCCGGAGGCTGGTCGGCTGATCCCACGATTCGCCACGCCCTCACGGAAGACTGCCAGCTGCCCACAGAACCGTTTACGCATCGGCCGGTAGTGCTGCTCGGATCGGATCACTGCACCAGTCCTTCCTTTTGGAGTACTGATCACTGGTTAAAAAAAATAATAATAATAAACCTTTACCCTCCCATTTACTGAACCTGCTAAATTCCATTTTAGGGTCGCACGGTTTATCTCAGTAGCACCGAGTACAAGACAGGAAGCAGCCCGGTGGGGCCATTTCACTAATAGCAGCGATTAATTATAATGTTCTAATAAATCTTCCCTCACTACACATAAAACTGGCTCATAATTGCCAAAAACTATCTGTAAACTGATAATTAGTACGTGAAGTCGTAAGTAAGAAGGTTTAATTGACTAGCGTGCACAATAAACTAGGGAAGGATTACTGGACTATAAAGAGATTCGCACGTGTCCACGCGGCGGTACCAATTAAAATGTTACCTGAGAGAAGCCGCGCCTTATTTACCTTAAAAGGCAACACGTTTGACGTCACACGGCTGCAGCGCCTCTGCCCTGAATGCTTGAAATTTACGACAGCGGAAAAAAAATATCATCTGGGCTTCAAACTGGCAGGTTTTCTTATGACTATCATCATCATCATCATCATTATTATATGTTAACGAAAAAAACAATAAATATGTGCCCTTTTGAGTTCTATAGTCCCCATACCACAACTAAGAAATGCGGACTCTTTGAATTGTTCGTAGACGTCAGTGACTCAAAGAATTGTGTGAGATTTACGTGGGTGAACATCTCATTCTAAAATCCACTCGCTTATCCTTCTTAATTTGAGCGACAGACGGTACTGACAATTTAAAACTGAAAGGGCTATAATGAAGTACTAACTGCTGTGCCACGGTGCTGCTTTTAATTATAAAAAGTTTTGTGAAATCAGAATCGCTATCAATAGGCTTTAACTGCTTATTGTATCCAGCTGGCAGGCAGGAATGGATTTATCTGCGGACCAAAGGTACAGCCGTGGAACTGAGATGACTAAATCCTGTTTTGTGTCTTTCTGATTTATAGAGCTGTGTGTGTGTATCCTGTGTGCCAATTGTTCCCAGGTTTAGTCATGGGTGAGCTCTGTGGCAGCAGGTTCTCAGCCCAACCTGTTTTGCAATATCAGTCATTTAATTAACTTGGATTTATCTCATTGTTTAATTAGCTAGGCTTTTATTTTTTCTTTTCTAATTCTGCATTGAAAAAAGTACAATAGTGTGAGATCTACATTTACAAGAATATAGAAATACTGTTTCTGAATTTGTTCCATAGCCTTTCTCTCTTTTTGTCATTTGCCTATTAAGTCACCTTTTTTGACCCCTTTAGTGCATTCTGAAAATGACGATTAACAACTAATAAAGTAGACACTGGCTGCAGGTCTTGGTTCCAACAAATTTGACTTTTAGTTGAACTCCTTCCCCAATTAAAACAGTGATTGTTTAACATCTCCTGTGTTTTAGTGTCAGTCCAAAAATTGCAAAACTGGGTTTGCATCATTTTAATTGATGTTTAGCAAACATGAATACATGTTGCATTGGGATGATTTAGTGCTTTTATCCTTGATTTAAAGGATCTTCATTTTCATGATTTCATTTACACTTTTCTAGGTTTTCTCTTTATTTAAACTTATTTTCTAAGGACCTCACTACGGGGGTCTGGCACTGAAGTAATCGCAGACTTTCAGCATTCACTGATGTTTGCGCCCGTGTCCTGCCATCATTTTAGCATAGAATTAAGGAAAAACAGTCCACAGCAAAAAGGTAAATTAATAGGAAAACATCAAGAAAGAGTTAAATACTAAAAGTATTAGCAAAAATACAAGCCTTTTAAAATCAATCAATCAATCAACATTTATTTATATAGCACATATTCATACAAAAAATGTAGCTCAAAGTGCTTTACAAAATGAATAGAAAAATAGAAGACACAATAAAAGATAAACATAAGTCAACATTAATTAACATAGAATAAGAGTAAGGTCCGATGGCCAGGGTGGACAGAAAAAACAAAAAAACTCCAAAGGCTGGAGAAAAAAAAAAAAAAAAAAAAAAAATAAAAAAAATAAAAAAATAAAAAATAAAATGTCTCTCTATTATAAAAAAAAAATTCTGGAGAGAAACACTAGGGAGTCGAGACGTGATCTTCACATTAAGATCATGGAAGACACTTAAAAGACCTGCGAGACTCGAGAGATTGGCCACAGAGCGTCTCGCGGGGAACTTAAACATGAGACTTTGTGCCAAGAGATTCAGCCAGGACCGTCTCGCCATGACGTAGGACATGAGATTCTTTCAAGACACGCCCCACTTACAATCAATATCAAATAAGACCACGGGGCAGCAAAACATTCAGTCGTGTGAAGGGTTTGAGCTCACACGGATCCAGGGTCTCCGCGCATGTAAAGTGCATAAGGACAATACGTTATAAATGAAACATCGACGACTAAGTGAAGAAGAAAGCAGTGCGGAGAAAAGAGACTCAAAAGCGTTGGAGAGAAAAAAGAGCAAAAAAGAAAGAATAATCTAGGTGGCAATTCAGAAAATGAGGAAAGTATCAGCCTGTAACAAGTGGTATTGAAACAAAGCACATCCAATCAGGCTCAGAATTAAAAGACAAGGTAGAACTTCATAAAGACGTTCACAAACGTTGGCGCTATACACATGCAGAGCAGGTTAGAGATTATGAAAGCAGTGGAATTCGAAAGGCTCAAAAAAAAATGGCGCAATACACGTGGAGAAAGTTAAAGAATGTGAAAGTAGGAAAATTAGAAAGTATAAAAAAAAGAAAGTAAAGATCGCAGTATTGCAAAAAAATGGAAATTATTACTCGAAAAAGGGAAAATAATCACCACAGACCAGGTGTCATTGGGGAAAAAAAAGCAGGACAAAGCGAGGTCAGAAATAAAAGACAGAGCAGAAAACAAAGTAAAACGTCATAAAGAGGTTAAAAAACAAGGGGGCCAAACACATGCAGCGCAAGTTAGAGATAATGAAAACTGGAATTCAAAAGACTCGAAAATAAAAAAACATAGGCGTGAAACACATGCAGAGCAAGATACAGAATATGAAAGCAGAAAAAAACGACAGTCAAAAAAAGAAAGTAAACATCGCATTAGCGCAAACAAAGAGAAATTATAACTTGGAGAAAGAACGCAGAGGCGAATAGAGATCGAATATATGGACACAGGTGATATGTCAGAAGTATGTAAATATTGTAGGATTTGAAGTTTAAGTCAGAGAATTTCAAAAACGGGGTTTACCTCACATGCATTTATTGGTTACTTTGCAAAAAAAAAATGATTAACTGCTGATGATGAAGATCGTTTTGTCTGTGCTGAAATTCCAAACAGAGAAACCTATCATGAATTACGGTAGAAAGTCATTAAGCACACGTCTCACTGACCTCATTTAAAAAATTCAGCATATTGGGACTCGAAAGATTCCAAATATTGTTTTTACAGAAGTTCTGAAATAAAAGTGAAACTAATGAAATAGTAGCCAATCCCAGCCAGGAACAAACCCCGGGCAGAGCGCCAGCCCACTGCAGGGCACATACACACACCAAGCACAATTTAGGATTGCCAATGCACCTAACCTGCATGTCTTTAGACGGTGGGAGGAAACTCACGGGGAGAACATGCAAATTCCAATGCAGGGAGGACCCGGGAAGTGAACCCGGGTCTCCTTACTGCGAGGCAGCAGCGCTACCCACTGCGCCACCGTCCTCCCCCTTAAACAGTGTAATCAATTAAATGTAAAAAGACTCTGTGTTTGTGAATCTGACTGGAGCAAAAACTTGCAGCCACAGGGGCCCCAGGACTAAACCTGAGGACCCCTGCTGTATGCAGATCCACACCGTTGAACCCGTCTTCCACCACACTTTGCACACACTCCCTAATTGTACGAGGGAAGACAATATGCTGTGTTTCGTTCCGAGATGTGACCACAGCTGCACTTTGTTGTGCTCTTTTTGAGCCCTGGTGCAGGTATACAAAGTTTGCTCCCAAAGTTGTTTGTGTCAAAAATGTTCTGCCCTTAGTGACCGCACCTGCACTTTGTTCCACCCCAGGCAGCACCAGCTATCCCTGCTTATTATTGTACACCATGAGGTCTACAGCTATTATCTACCTTAATGCAGAGGAACAAGCTATACAGAAAAGTACATATAATGACCAGCATTTTATACTTTATGGATAAACGTTTGTGGACACCTGACCATCACGCCTATATGAGCTTGTTGGACATCCTATTCCAAAACAATGAGCATTAATATGGAACATCCAAACAGACTGGTGAGGGTCCTGTGGTTCATTTTGGAGTCCTTTTAACCCCTTTTCTCATGTCTGCAACTCCCATTTACAACACTAAGGAATTCATCCATCCATCCATTTCCTAACCCGCTGAATCCGAACACAGGGTCACGGGGGTCTGCTGGAGCCAATCCCAGCCAACACAGGGCACAAGGCAGGAACCAATCCTGGGCAGGGTGCCAACCCACCGCAGGACACACACAAACACACCCACACACCAAGCACACACTAGGGCCAATTTAGAATTGCCAATCCACCTGACCTGCTTGTCTTTGGATTGTGGGAGGAAACCGGAGCGCCCAGAGGAAACCCGCGCAGACACGGGAGAACATGCAAACTCCACGCAGGGAGGACCCGGGAAGCGAACCCGGGTCTCCTAACTGCGAGGCAGCAGTGCTACCACTGCGCCACCGTGCCGCCCCTAAGGAATTCAGTGTAGACACAATGAGCGCCACATTTAAAAGCAGATAGAAGCCCAGGTATTAATTTTTGTGCCTCTTAATGCCAGTTTCTGTTGAAAATGTAAACCAGCACTAAATGTAAGAGGCTAAGTGTGGGAGAGTCCCCTGAGTGCCCCAGTCCCATATCACTGCTTTGTATGGCGACAGGAAGAAAGCAAGCAGGCTACAAATTAAGGATCCGTTTCTCAGTAAGAGTATGTCTCGGGCAACTTGCACTCCTTACTTTTTTGATAGCTTATAATTCATTTGAGACACTTATTTAGGAATGTGGGTGTCATGTTGTGGGCTGCAGTGCCCCTGCATAGGACAACCAGCCATCATTATGACTTGAGCATGCAATACTGTATGAGGGAAATTCTGCCTTCATTCACCAGTGGCAGGCCTGCCCAGTGCCATTTTGTATTAAGATGATGTCATAACTACTCGTGGCTGCCCTCTCTGAGGAAGGCCTATGTGTCCACAATCCGGTTTTGGATGTGCTATGTGAAGACATTCCATTACTCCACCTACAGCCCCCTTTCACCTTCAGGATCCTCAGGAGATAATTAAACACCCGCATGACTCCAAGACACGAGACATACAGTAGCTACCTGGACTGGACCAGGGTTTCACTTGATATTAGCTATTTAGGGCCAAAAAGCTGGCTTCAGTTTTGAAATTATTTCTTACCCAAAAGCACCTGTCCTGCACTTCATTTTGTTTTATTTGTGTGTGTATGTGTGCGTGCGGATTGGGCCACTGTTTCTTTTTGATCACAGAGTATAGAAATGTGTTTAGGCAATGTGGACATTTTCTTTTCCTAAATATAAATTTATACCACACAATTGGATGAAAGTGCAGTACAACCTCGTAGAAGGATATCCTTTAATAAAATCCTTCAAGACACTTTAGCGCAAGGTTTGTTTTTTTTGCTCCATTGCACTCCTATGCTGGATAAATGAACAAATTGTGAAGTAATTCTAACATTACCTGGTGTATGGGACAATAGCTTCTTCTGGCCTAGATTCCTTATAGCTATTCCAGAGGAGCACAATCTATCACTTTTTGCTGAGTCAACTCTAATTTTATGGGTCAACACAGTCCCAGCAGGCCAGCCAAAGTATATATAAAGTATACTACAGTATATACTGTACGCTCACAGAGCACATTAGTAAGAACACCTGCTTATCCATGCAATTATCTAATCAGCCAATCATTTAGCGACAGCAGCACATAAAATCCTGCATATACAGGTTAGGAGTTTCAGTTAATATTCACATTTAAGTGCCTTGAGCATGGGAAAGGCGCTATATAAATAAAATGTATTATTATTATTATTATTATTACATCAAACACCACAATGGAAGAAAATGTGATCTCAGTGATTTGGACTGTGGCATGATTGTTGGTGACAGGCGGGCTGGTTTGAGTATTTCTGAAACTGCTGATCTCCTTTCATTTCCACACACAACAGTTTCAAGAGTTTACTTAGAATGGTGAAGCAAACAGAAATACATCCTGTTGAGTGGCAGTTCTGGACAGAAATGCCTTAGTGATGAGAGAGGTTGGAGGAGAATGGCCAAACCGAGCTGACAGAAAGTCTACAGTAATTGAGATAGCCAATCTGTACCATTGTGGAGTGCAGAAAAGCGTCTCGGAATGCACAGTGCGTTGAACGTTGAGGTGCATGGGCTACAACAGCAAAAGACCACGTCGGGTCCCATTTCCATCAGCCAAGAACAGAAAGCTGAGGTCCCAGTGGCCATAGGCTCACCTAAACATGCAAGTTGATGACAGGAAAAACATAATGAATCTTGATTTGTACTGCGGCACATAGATGGTTCAGTCAGATACTGGCACCAACAGTACAAATCCATTTACCCATCCTTTCTTGTGTCAGCAGTCCAGGCTGATGGTGGTGTAATGGTGTGAGGAATGTTTTCTTTTTGCACCTACAATTAATTATCACTTACATGCCATGGCCAATTTGAGTATTGTTGGTGACCATGTACAGTACATCTACTCATGGCCACAATCTACCAGTCTTGTAATGGCTACTTCCAGTGTGATAGTGCACCACGTCACAAGGTAAACTGGTTTCATGAACATGACAATGTTCTTCAGTTGCCTTCCCACTCAGCTCTTCCGGTCCAAAAGAACACCTTTGGGATGTAGTAGGACAGGAGATTCATAGAATGAATGTGCAGCTGAGAAATCTGTAGAAGTTTTGTGATGTGATGATGTCAAACATGGACCAGAATCTCACAGGAATGTTTCTAACATTTTGTGGAATCCACGCCAAGAAGAACTAAGGTTGTTTTGAGAGCCGAAGGAGGTCCTACCCAGTATTTATATGGTGTTCCAAAAATGTTGCTTAGTGATTGTGTTACTGTGGAAAATTCTTAGACACATACAAAGAAGAAAAGAGAAGATACTTTCAAAAATAATGACATTAAAGAATTCTAAATATCAAGAGTAAAAAAAACGAAATCAAATCCATATTTGTGGTGACCAATCTGGAGGCCATACCTTGTGCTGCAGGGCTTGTTCATTTTGCTGAAGATGGTTCTTTCTGGCTTTGGCCATGTGTTTGGGTTATTGTTCTGCTGCAGAATGAAACTGGAATGATCAGAGGCCATCCTCATGGTACTACATGCTAGATGAGAATCCACGTGTACTTTCCAGCACTGAGGACTCAATTCAGTCTGACCAGGTCACAAACTCTCTTTGCAGAAATGCAGCTCCAGACCTCCACTGTGTTTCAGTGTTTTCTACAGCTGTTTTTGTTTCAGTTCATTACTTAATATAGTGTGTCCTTTAATGAAATACTGTACATAGATTTCTTCATAATATTTAATTACTTGGAAAATGTAGTTCTGGAAATCGAAGCTTTGGAAATCTGTTAGCTTTTTGCTAATCACATAACTAATGCAGAATTAAAAATAAGCACCTAAGAAAAAAGATTTACTGCTCAAAAAAATTAAATGAATACTTTTTAATCAGAGTATAGCATCAAGTCAATGAAACTTCTGGGATATTAATCTGGTCAGTTAAGTAGCAGAGGGGATTGTCAATCAGTTTCAGCTGCTTTGGTGTTAATGAAATTAACAACAGATGCACTAGAGGGGCAGCAATGAGATGACCCCCAAAACAGGAATGAATGGTTTAACAGGTGGAGGCCACTGACATTTTTCCCTCCTCATCTGTTTTTTCACTAGTTTTGCTTTTGGCTACAGTCAGTGTCACTACTGGTGGATTGAGGCGACACCCGCACCCTACAGCGGTTGCACAGATAGTCCAACTTCTCCAGGATGGCACATTAATACGTTCCATTGCCAGAAGGTTTGCTGCGTCTCCCAGCACAGTCTCAAGGGCATGGAGGAGATTGCAAGAGACAGACAGTTACTCTAAGAGAGCTGAACAGGGCAGTACAAGGTCCTTAACCTATCAGCATTGGCATTTGCCATTGAATACCAGAACTGGCACGTCCACCACTGGTGCCCTGTGATTTTCACAGATCAGAGCAGGTTCATCCTGAGCACATGTGAGTTCTCAACGCTCTGCACGGCTCCTTTCATGGCCAGCTGTTCACTCCTATGGTTTTGCTACATGGCATTTCTTTCTTCCAATTTCTATCTTCTTTATAGTCTGCATTTTAGTTTCTGAAGATATTGCTTTATGTTTTCATGACAATTCTATTGGCGCTTTTCCACTGCATAGTACGGCACGACACGGTTCAGTTCAGCTCACTTTTGGGGGGTTTTCCACTGGGAACAGTACCTGGTACCTGGTCCTTTTTTTAGTACCACCTCAGCCGAGGTTCCAAGCGCGCCGAACCGTTACCAAAACGTGACGTGTAAACTCTGCTGGTCACTGATTGGCCGGAGAAAATCGTCATTACTGCGTCATTGGCTAGTCTTTTCTTTAAAGGTACACACACGCGGCAGTTTGTGTCCCGTCTCTCCATCGCTGGACGCAGTTTGTTGCATAAGTGGATGAATGTTTCTTCAGACATTCGAAAGTTCTCCAGCCACTGAGTGTTTGTAAAACCGGGAACAATCACATCCCACCACTCTGAAGCACGGTTAAATGTCCAAACAGATGGTCTGTTGCGACTTTTTGCAAAATGTGGAAGATCTGTAATATACAGAATCAGCATTTTAATGTTACACTGGCAGTTAAGTTCATTTTATGCTTTGCAACAGTGATAAAAGTTAGCTAGTGATGTGCTTTTTTTAGATGCTTAACCTTGCGCGTCGTCGAGCTAAAGTGTTGTCGTTGTCTGCGTGTTGTTGTAAAAGTTCCACGGTGTCACGGCAGTAGAGGCGCGTATAGCGATAACGACAAGTGAATAATCCCGCCCACTCTAAAGCGGTACTAAACTGCAGTCGAAACGCAAACCGAGACGAACTGAGCCGAACCAAGGTGAGCTGTACTGAACCGTGCTGTGCCGTACTATACAGTGGAAAAGCGCCATTAGTATTACTTTATAAAAATATCTATGTAATGAAAGTGAATTGAAGCAGACTGGTACTTCAACTGGGGCATGAACCATAATGCATTTTATGCTGATGTGGGAGCTTTGTTCTCAGAGGATGTATTAACCAAATTATTACTGTATATAGTGAATCAATATAGATCTGAAAAGAAACAATCCAGGATATCAGGAAAAAACGTTGGGGGCGCCATGGACTACTCCATTTACTGACATTGTTGAAGTTTGGTTTGGCTCTTCCAAGATTGCTCACGATGAACTCTTAAACGTTCTGGTTCTAAAATTACACTTTAATGAGTTGTGTGGTTCCTCGTGGCTTCATCAAACTCCCCTCTCCAATAAAAAACCCTTGTCGGAAAAAAAACGGAAGAAATCTCGGGAAAGGCAATTCAGAGAGAGACTCTTTTCCAGGTTGGTTGGGCATGCAATAGGTGTCAAAAAACGGGGTAAATACAATACACAGAAAATAACACACATGCTCCTCAATACAACACAATAGTACAATAGTAATAGTGCAAACACAGAGCAAAATGCAAGAGTAGATGATCTTTATACATAATATGTTACCGTGGCTGTTTGTTTGTCTGTTCAGGATTTTAAATCACCTGTAGCTCACCAACCGTATGACCTATTGAAATTTGGTACGCATATACTACGTGATGTCTGCTATCCGCTTTCAGGGTGATGATTGACCTCCAAGGTTATTTCTCTTTTTAGTTTTATTTTATGTTATTGTAGAATCAACTCTCGGCAGCGGCCAGCAGGGCGGCCGTGCGGTGTATGTGTACGGGTGCTGTTCTCATTCCTACCACCTTCGCCATCACTTTCCTCTATCTCTTGATATCTTAAATCATTCTTGAGACAGATTGAAGACTTAAGTGCCAGCTTAAGTGAAAAATTAAGGAAAACACAAGTAATTGCAACACAAACACTGACTTAATCAGCTTTGACGCGGAAAGATGCCGATGAAAGAAGAGAAGAAGTGAGCCGCTAGAGTGCAGAAAAGAAGAGCTGCTCAGGAAGCAGCAAGCGCATCAACCTCTGAGCAAACAAATGCTAAATGTACAGAGAAAGAGGATGAGAACTAGGAATGATCAAGTCAAGTGTATTCACTTCACATTATTGTGCAGTACACCGTTACTGGTATCACATAATAGGATTCTGATTTGTTCAGAGTCCTGGAAAACTCTGCTGAGTCAGTGCTGGGCCGGCCAATCTGATGAAAGGGCCTTTCTACGTGATGATCCCAGTGCTCCTCTATAAGAAATGACTTTTCTTTAAGCAGGCAAACAACTTGGCATTAGGGAAGTGGCACCAAGTGCCACATTTGAGTACCAAGAAGAGAAACAGAAGAGGTGAGGGTTAGTAACAAACTATAACTATCATGTTACTTATGTTTTAGTGCTAATGACTAACAACAGAGATATGCAGTATTCACAGTTAATCAGCAGCTCTAGTCAGGGTATGCTAAACTGAAGTGGTGAGTCTTCAGCTGGGATTTGAAAGCTAAACTTAACTGGGAGCCAGTGTAAGGATTTAAAGACTGGAGTTATATGTTTGTATTTTCTTGTTCTTGTAATGATTCTGCAGCAGCATTTTGGATTAACTGGAAGCTGTATAAAAAACAATTTGAATATCCAGTGAACAGTAAATTACTGTAGTCAATCCTACTAGAAAAAAATGCATGAATTAATTTCTCAATATCCCGCATATTCAAAGTTCTTTAGATAGATAGATAGATAGATAGATAGATAGATAGATAGATAGATAGATAGATAGATAGATAGATACTTTATTAATCCCAAGGGGAAATTCACATAATCCAGCAGCAGTATACTGATACAAAGAAACAATATTAAATTAAATAGTAATAAAAATGAAAAAAATGAAAAAAATTAAAATAAAATTAATGTTAGCATTTACTCCCCCGGGTGGAATTGAAGAGTCTTTCTGGAACCTCAACATGCATGGTTCTTTTGGAAACCAAAAGCAGTTCCCCTATGGCACTGCTGTAGATAACTGTTCTGGCACCTTTACTTTTTGAGTGTGGACAACACATGAATATCTCAGTCTCTTGCTGGTCAGGAGCAATGCCTGTTGCTGTTGGTTTGAGGGTCAGAGTGGAAGAGGCTGGAGGGCTGTGGCCACAGTGACATCATAGGAGCTCAGGTTGTTCATTTTCTTGGAGAAAGAGGAAGATTAGGAGGAAGAAGAAGATGAATGTGTTAGTGACAGTGCCACCTCTTGTTCTGGAGTGGTATTACATACTTCCAAACAGCCAAGTAGGTGACAATATAAATACTGCATATCTTATACAGTATATATAAGGCTTAATGTGAGTGAGAGTGTATGTATGTGTGTGTGTGTGTGTACTTGGTCTTTATGAAACTCCACAGCATTGGTCCAGTTTCAACAATTTTTTCCACACATATCCTACTTTGTCAGGAAGAGACAATGAAGTACTTTGGAACTCAAAATTTTAACCCTTGGGGAATTGGGGGTTCCCTGGTTCCCTTTTACTACAGTGAACTATAATGACAGTGCCTTTCCCAGGATTTTTGATCCTTGAAATAAATGTAATGAATTTTGTGAAATAAATTAAATTAATTTAGTGTCTTCTGCTGCCAAAAAAGACAGATAGCTTTACCTTAAAATTACTTACCAGGCATGTTTCATTGCATGGCTTTCCCCATCTTCAGGCCCTGTGCATTTACAGTTTACTTGGAGTATTTCATTTTGCTTAGCCTTCCCCCTGCACACATGGCTTTGAAATTATAAATGATGTTGAATATCAGATCTTGCACATCTCAATTAGTCCTCCAGTCCTACAGGGACTTGTTCATATAGGCAAGATGGTGGTGGGCACACCTTCGTTACCAAATGAATGGCTATTCACACAACACTACTTGAAGAATATTTAAAGAATTAACATATAGTAAGGCTGTAATACACATCACCCAGAATCACAACATTAAAGCAAGGGGGACAATGCTGTTCCTCCTGCCATTGTTAAATCCCTATCGACTAATTGAGCGCTGGATGAACCCTTCACCTATGTTGCAGGCAAAAACCTCTGGGAGCCAATGAGCCTTCCAAGTGCGAGGCATATGAACAGCAGTAAAGCTTGAGGACCACTTATGTCTGTGCGACCCCCTGAGGAGCTTTGTGCAGACTACCATACTGGGGATGCTGAGGTGATAATGCTGCCTCTGGACACTTCGCTCAGATGACAGTCTAAACGTGCCTCCGTCTAATCAGCTCTTGGCAACAGCTGTAATTGCCAAATGTCGGCACATGGCGTCTCTGGGGTCTTATTAGGAAAGACAAGGCAGACACACATGCTAAGGCACTGCTCAGCATTTTCTGTGGTGTCTCTTTCTGACACACACCCTAACGTGAATATGCATGGCCTTGCATACAAGCGCACTTAAGCCTGCTTTGCATAGCACATATGCACAATGACTCAGTGACACAAAAGCTGTAACACAGGTGCACAATCACACCTGACTCGGTGCCTGCATGCACACGGGTGTAAAACATCACGCACAGTCACACCACAATGCACAGTTACAACGCCTCCCAATAATACACTTCCATGCATAAGCATGCAAACAGATGCAAAACCTCCCACCTCAATATTTGCCCAATGGCACATACTCGGGTATATGACTACTCGGGTCTAGTTACATTATCTAAAACATGTGCATTCAGATCCAGATTCATAATCTGCAGGCCCATCCAGGGCACCCCTGTACATAAAAATATAGTGACTTACAGACATACAACTGCTTATGCACAGAAGGCGAACCACAAGTGCGCACAAACAACACACATTCAGCTTCAATCAGACCTGAGAAGGCACATGATTACACAAGTGTGAACACACACAAAGACTACCGCACAAGCTCAGCTCGGTGTCAGCGCCCTGAGGAAGGGTGTGAGGAACAGACTGCCTGGCGAACCCCAACACGTGAGGATTCGCCGTTTTCGAGCCAAATAAAGCTTTGCTGTTTCCATGGCATCAGCAGAGCTGAGCTTTATGAAAACGCGAAACCCCAGCCAAGCCTACGTAGGTTAAGATCATTCAACGTTTAGTCAGAGCGAAGAACAAACGAAGGAAGGAATTTCCAGGAAGAGTTCGTTGTTAAGCTGAGGCCAGCGACAGAGCGAGGCGTGGGTGGGCACTGCTTGCCGCCTCCCTACAGTCTCAGTGCCTCGGGGAGGTTCTCAGCGGCACTAACGCATAACTTTCCTTGCCGGGGTTGCCCCGTGTCAGTACATCTCAGCAGATCGTCTCGTTCTTTAATGATTCTGCTTCTAGCTTCACACATTGTAGTTAACCAGTCGTTTGGGGAGACGAAAGGAGCAGCCGACAAGCTCATATAATGTAATGGCCCTTTGGGAGACGCACGCCGCCCTTTTTACCATCAGGAGTTCGACCTCAGCTGACCTCACGGATTCGCACGTGACCTGGCACGGAATGCGAGCGTCAGCCTGGCACGAGCACAGTCAGTAAAAGCGCCCACATCGAAGGGGCATTTGAAGATGTTAATCTCTTACAATGCAGCAGGGAGACAATCGGGGCTGTGTCGAGTAGGAGAATATAATCATAACCCCCGGATGTCGCGTCTCTACACAGTGCGTTAACTTCTGGACGAAATCAGACTGACATCTAAGCAGTCGGCCGAATCAAACACATCTTCCTGTTAGGAAACACCGCGTGCCACAAACTGGCGAAATGTGGGTGCGGGGAAATGGAGGCGGGGTGACGGAGACGGTATGCGCAAGAGAGTGAGAGTGTCCGTCTGGGAAAGACGAGTTAGGTTGTGGTGACGCATTGTGTGTGCGTGCGACTTCCTTAACTTCCAAGGCTCTACTGTTTAGGGTGGTCCAGATCTAATTATGCAATTTTAATTACGCAATAACTTATTAAGTTTATTACATAGAAAATCACCCGAAACATCACGGACCATCGAGAAGTGTGCGAACTGACGACATGAAGAATCATCTTCGCGCCGAACTAGAATCAACCCCGCATAAATCAAACTCATCCAGACGATCTGGATCTGCATAATTAGATCTGGACCACCCTGTATATGTGGACTCTGGAAGCTGAGTGAGAGTCGAAGGCTGATTTGGACAAAAGGCCTGCATTAATAGACACAGGAGCGCAAGAGTCATCCATGCATCGTTTTGTAGGGTGTTAAGGGAGTGACTGTGGGCGTGGGTGGGATGTACAGCCTACAAAGATGACTTTATCAAAATTATTTTAATGATTTAATTTTAATGATATATATCTGTTTCATTCCATCTGCATAGCTGCAGTCTGGTCCTCATCTGGGACCTTCAGGTGGTTTGTCATGTGGTGGGTGCGGCAACACACTATATCAGCACATGTTCCTAACCTATATGGACAAAAGTATTTGGACACCTGACCATTGCATCAACAGGATCTTTAAAGACATTACATTCAAATTAATAGACTTTAATATGGAGTTGATCCCACCTTTGCACCTATAACAGCTTCCACTCTTCTTGGAATGCTTTTCCACAAGATTTTTGGTGTTTCTGTGGGACTTTGTGCCCATTCATTATGCAGAGCACTTCTGAAGTCAGGCACTGATGTTGGACAAGAAGATCTGTCTTGCAATCTCCGTTCCAGTACACCCCAAAGGTGTTCGATGGGGTTGACCTAAGGTGGCTTGTAAATGTACTTGGTACCACAACACCCTAGGCCAAAGCTCTATGATCAGTTTTATAATTGTATCATCAGATTTGTGGCCATATGTTTTAGACACTTGGATGAAGAGGGGGGCAGAGCTATCAACTGATCACCACCCGGTGGTGAGTTGGGTCAGATGGTGGGGGAGGTGTCTGGACAGACCTGGAAAGCCCAAGCGAGTAGTGAGGGTGGGAATGACTGAGGGAGGCCCCTGTCCAGAAGACATTCAACTCCTACCTCCGAAAGAGCTTTTCCCACATCCTAGGGGTGGCTGGGGACATAGAGTCTGTAAGGGCTTTGTTCTAAGTCTCGATTATAGAAACAATTGCAAAGAGCTGCTGCCTTAAGGCCATAAATGCATCTCGAAGTGGCAACCCAAGGACCCAATGGTGGACACCAGAGCTGAGGGATGCTATCAAGCTGAACAAGGAGGCCTTCTATGCACGGTTAGCACGGGAGACTCCCAAAGCAGCAGAGAGGTACCAACACACCAAAGGGGCAGCAGCCAGGTGTGGGAGGAGTTCAGAGAGACTATGGAAAATGACTCTCGATCAAGCTTAAAGAGGTTCTGGCAAACTATCAGGCGACTCAGAAAGGGGAGGCAATGATTTACCCAGGCTGTTTTCAGCAAGGGTGGAGAAGTGCTGACATGGACTGAGAATGTTGTCTGGTGGTGGAGGAAACATTTTGAGGTTGAGGAGCTCCTAAACCTGATGGACGTCCTCTGTGGAGGAGGCAGAGTCAGATACTGATGGTAGACCAATACCCATTTCCCTGTGGGAGGTCAATGAGGTAGTTAAGCATTTCCACAGTGGCAAGGCTCCTGGGGTGGATGAGATCACCAAGAATTGTAGGTCTCTGGATATTGCTGGGTTGTCATGCCTGACATGCCTTGTTAATGTTGCATTGTCATCGGGAGCTGTACCTCTAGAGTGGCATACAGGGTGGTGGTCCCCATTTTTAAAAAGGGAGACAGGAGAGTGTGCTCCAAGTATCAAAGGATCACACTCACCAGTCTCCCTGGAAAAGCTTATGCCAGGGTTCTAGAAAGGAGACTCCACCTAGTCATGGAACCTCAGATCCAGGAGGAGCAATGTGGATTCTGTCCAGGCAGTGGAACGGTGGACCATCCCTTTACTTTCATGAGGATTCTGGAGGGGGCATGGGAGTACACCCAATCGGTCTACATGTTTTTTATGGACTTAGAGTAGGCTTATGATCGTGTTATTCGAGGGATTCAATAGGTATGCTATGTAGGTAGGTATGTAGGTAGTATGGTTTTCCAGGAGCCCCTTAAGGAGGGCTAATCGGTCCCTTTATAATCACAATGAGAGCTATGCTTGCATACTTGGAAAATATCAGCACCATTTCCAGTGGGTATGGGACCGTGCTATGTCTCCTGTCATGCAGCATGTCAAGGCACAAAAGGAGACGAAAGGGGGTCCAGTTAGGTGGCCTTAGAATCATGTTACTACTTTTTGCAGATAACATGGTCCTGTTGGTTTCATTGGCCTGGGAACTTTAGCGTACATTAGGACAGTTTGTGAATGTGTGTGAAGCAGCAGGAATGAGGATCAGCACCTCCAAATCTGAGGTCATGGTCTTCAGTAGGAAAAAGGTGAACTGTCCCCTCTGGTGTGAGGTGAGTTACTGCTTCAAGTGGAGGAGTTTAAGTACCACAGGGTATTGTTCATGAGTGAGTGGAAAAGGAATGGTGAGATTGACAGATGGACAGGAGTGGTGAGCTCAGTAATGCGGTCATTTATATCCAAACTGTAGTGGTGAAGACAGAGTTGAGTCAGAAAGCAAAGCACTCGATTTACCAGTCGATCTGCGTCCCTACCCTCCCCTATAGTCATGAGCTTGACAAAAAGAATGAGACCATGGGTACAAGTGGCTGAAATGAGCTTTCTCAACAGAGAGAAGTGCAACATCTGGGAGAGGCTTGGAGTAGAACCGCTGACCCTCTGCATTGAGAAGAGCCAATTGAGGTGTTACAGGTATCTAATACGGATGTCTCTGTGATGCCTCCCCATGGTGGTTTTACAGGTACCATAAATTGGGAGGACACTACAGGGAAACCCCAGGGCTCATTGGAAGCATTATATCTCCCAGACACCCTGGAAACACCTTGGGATCAAATAGTATTTATTGGGTTGTGTAGCTGGAGAAAGGGCATATGGGCCTCACTGCTAAAACTGTTGCCCCAGTGACCTGGCTTTGGATAAGCGGTGGAAAATGAATGAATGAATACTGCAAAATGCCGGCACCCCCCAACTGCTCTGTGTGCCTATACTATTAAAATCAGAGTTGGTTGTCTGCTGCAAATTCTCAGAAGCAGCGTGTAATGTGTCTGTTGCCTGATGGTTGATGCGGGGAACATTTTAACCCAGCCGTTGACCTGACCATGTGCTCACTTTCTGTCATCTCTCCTCCAGAATGAACCTGCTTGATGAAGGAGGCTATCTGTTCTTTTAACCTGAAGAAGGGAGCAAATGCAGGAAGACGACAACATCACGGCCTGTTTGCTTTGTGTGCTGAAGTGTCAGCTCCCGTTTGAACAAAATGCTTGAGACTGTTCCTGTCTTCACAACAATAAAGCTGATTTTCTCAGAAACCTGGACTCACCTCCTTGTCTGTTGTGTAAGTCTGTGACCCACAAATCACAGTATCATTTTTGTTTTACTACAAACATGATGGGGTAAGTAACAGATAAATATATATATATATACAGTGGGATGCAAAAGTTTGGGCAACCTTGTTAATAGTCATTATTTTCCTGTATAAATCGTTGGTTGTTACGCTAAAAAATGTCAGTTAAATATATCATATAGGAGACACACACAGTGATATTTGAGAAGTGAAATGAAGTTTATTGGATTTACAGAAAGTGTGCAATAATTGTTCAAACAAAATCAGGCAGGTGCATAAATTTGGGCACCGTTGACATTTTATTGATTCCAAAACTTTTAGAACTAATTATTGGAACTCAAATTGGCTTGGTAAGCTCAGTGACCCCTGACCTACATACACAGGTGAATCCTATAATGAGAAAGAGTATTTAAGGGGGTCAATTGTAAGTTTCCCTCCTCCTTTAATTTTCTCTGAAGAGTAGCAACATGGGGGTCACAAAACAACTCTCAAATGACCTGAAGACAAAGATTGTTCACCATCATGGTTTAGGGGAAGGATACAGAAAGCTGTCCCAGAGATGTAAGCTGTCTGTTTCCACAGTTAGGAACATATTGAGGAAATGGAAGACCACAGGCTCAGTTCAAGTTAAGGCTCAAGTGGCAGACCAAGAAAGATTTCGGATAGACAGAAGCGGCGAATGGTGAGAACAGTCAGAGTCAACCCACAGACCAGCACCAAAGACCTACAACATCATCTTGCAGCAGATGGAGTCACTGTGCATCGTTCAACCATTCGGCGCACTTTACACAAGGAGATGCTGTATGCGAGAGTGATGCAGAGGAAGCCTTTTCTCCGCCCACAGCACAAACAGAGCCGCTTGAGGTCTGCTCAAGCACATTTGGACAAGCCAGCTTCATTTTGGAATAAGGTGCTGTGGACTGATGAAACTAAAATGGAGTTATTTGGGCATAACAAGGGCGTTATGCATGGAGGAAAAAGAACACAGCATTCCAAGGAAAACACCTGCTACCTACAGTAAAATATGGTGGTGGTTCCATCATGCTGTGGGGCTGTGTGGCCAGTGCAGGGACTGGGAATCTTGTCAAAGTTGAGGGACGCATGGATTCCACTCAGTATCAGCAGATTCTGGAGACCAATGTCCAGGAATCAGTGACAAAGCTGAAGCTGCGCCGGGGCTGGATCTTTCAACAAGACAACGACCCGAAACACTGCTCAAAATCCACTAAGGCATTCATGCAGAGGAACAAGTACAACGTTCTGGAATGGCCATCTCAGTCCCAGACCTGAATATAATTGAAAATCTGTGGTGTGAGTTAAAGAGAGCTGTCCATGCTCGGAAGCCATCAAACCTGAATGAACTAGAGATGTTTTGTAAAGAGGAATGGTCCAAAATACCTTCAACCACAATCCAGACTCTCATTGGAACCTACAGGAAGCGTTTAGAGGCTGTAATTTCTGCAAAAGGCGGATCTACTAAATATTGATTTCATTTCTTTTTTGTGGTGCCCATATTTATGCACCTGCCTGATTTTGTTTGAACAATTATTGCACACTTTCTGTAAATCCAATAAACTTCATTTCACTTCTCAAATATCACTGTGTGTGTCTCCTATATGACATATTTAACTGACATTTTTTAGCATAACAACCAACAATTTATACAGGAAAATAATGACTATTAACAAGGTTGCCCAAACTTTTGCATCCCACTGTATATAGTGAATGTCATGTGAAAAAGTTAGTGCACCCCAGGAATGTTTGTTTTTTACTTTTTTTAACATATGTGCATGTTTCAAGATTTGATCTTCATTTAAAATGTGTCTTTAGATAAAGTAATTGACAAAAAAAAATTTTTACTTTGTGTTCATCTTTTTTTCTGCAGGTAGTGTGGTGTAGTGGGTAAGGCGTTGGACTTCATACACTGAGGTTGTGGGTTCAAATCCCACAACTGACACTGTGTGACCCTGAGGAAGTTATTTAACCTGCCTGTGCTCCAATTGGAAAAACCCAAAGGAATTGTCATTAATTGTATCATAAATGGTGTAAGCAGCCTTGGATAAAGGTGTCAAGCCAAATAAGTAAATACAATTTTTAAATGTTAAAACAGCAAATGCTGACCAAGGTGCTGTACAATGAAACAAATCAGAGTGCAGAAAATTAAAAATATTAAACAATAACATATGGGAACCACAATAAGAATAACAGAATACAACACAACACTAATAATAAGATGAATCTCCTAATGAAGTAAAAGCCAGGGAATTAAAACAGATTTGAAGCTGAAATTTAAAATTGACTGATACTGAGGCTGACCGAACATGAAGGGGCAGGGAATTCCAAAGTAACCACTGAAAAGGCAGAAGAGCCCCTGTGCTTCAGTGTAGACCTCGGTACAACCAGAAGAAACTGGCTTGAGGGTCTTGGGGATCCAGATGGCCTGTGAAAGTGTCAAAGATCTTTGAGGTACGGTGGTGCTAGCCCAGTTTAGGATTTCAAACCAAATTAATGAGCTTCACACTTAATTCTAAACTTAACTGGAAGCCAGTGGAGAGAAGCCAGAATTGGTGATATCTGATCATACTTGCATTTGCCTGTTAGTAGGTGGGTAGCACCATTTTGGGCCATAAGCAGACACAAGAAGGGTGGGGGGATGCCTGACTAACTCCTGTGTAAAGCAAATTGCAGGAGTCAAGTCATGATGATATGAAAACTTGCCTTACACTCTCAGAATTGTTAAAAGATGAAACACGGTTTAACTTTAGTCAAGTTGCTTAACTGATGAAGATGAGCTTTAACAGCTGAATTTATTTGCTTATCAAATCTAAAAACATTGTCAAAAAATTTACATTGCAATAATGTATTCAATGAAGATATATATATACACACACACACAAACCGGATTCCAAAAAAGTTGGGACACTAAACAAATTGTGAATAAAAACTGAATGCAATGATGTGGAGATGGCAAATGTCAATATTTTATTTGTAATAGAACGTAGATGACAGATCAAACGTTTAATCCGAGTAAATGTATCATTTTAAAGGAAAAATATGTTGATTCAAAATTTCACGGTGTCAACAAATCCCAAAAAAGTTGGGACAAGTAGCAATAAGAGGCTGGAAAAAGTCAATTTGAGCATAACGAAGAGCTGGAAGACCAATAAACACTAATTAGGTCAATTGGCAACATGATTGGGTATAAAAAGAGCTTCTCAGAGTGGCAGTGTCTCTCAGAAGCCAAGATGGGTAGAGGATCACCAATTCCCACAATGTTGCGCAGAAAGATAGTGGAGCAATATCAGAAAGGTGTTACCCAGTGAAAAATTGCAAAGACTTTGCATCTATCATCATCAACTGTGCATAACATAATCCGAAGATTCAGAGAATTTGGAACAATCTCTGTGCGTAAGGGTCAAGGCTGTAAAACCATACTGGATGCTCGTGATCTCCGGGCCCTTAAACGACACTGCACCACAAACAGGAATGCTACTGTAAAGGAAATCACAGAATGGGCTCAGGAATACTTCCAGAAACCATTGTGAGTGAACACAATCCACCGTGCCATCCGCCGTTGCCAGCTGAAACTCTACAGTGCAAAGAAGAAGCCATTTCTAAGCAAGATCCACAAGCTCAGGCGTTGTCACTGGGCCAGGGATCATTTAAAATGGAGTGTGGCAAAATGGAAGACTGTTCTGTGGTCAGACGAGTCACGATTCAAAGTTCTTTTTGGAAATCTGGGACGCCATGTCATCCAGACCAAAGAGGACAAGGACAACCCACGTTGTTATCAACGCTCAGTTCAGAAGCCTGCATCTCTGATGGTATGGGGTTGCATGAGTGCGTGTGGCATGGGCAGCTTGCATGTCTGGAAAGGCACCATCAATGCAGAAAAATATATTCAGGTTCTAGAACAACATATGCTCCCATCCAGACGTCATCTCTTTCAGGGAAGACCCTGCATTTTCAACAAGATAATGCCAGACCACATTCTGCATCAATCACAACATCATGGCTGCGTAGGAGAAGGATCCGGGTACTGAAATGGCCAGTCTGCAGTCCAGATCTTTCACCTATAGAGAACATTTGGCGCATCATAAAGAGGAAGGTGCGACAAAGAAGGCCCAAGACGATTGAACAGTTAGAGGCCTGTATTAGACAAGAATGGGAGAGCATTCCTATTTCTAAGCTTGAGAAACTGGTCTCCTCGGTCCCCAGACGTCTGTTGAGTGTTGTAAGAAGAAGGGAGATGCCACACAGTGGTGAAAATGGCCTTGTCCCAACTTTTTGGGATTTGTTGACACCATGAAATTCTGAATCAACATATTTTTCCCTTAAAATGATACATTTTCTCAGTTTAAACTTTTGTTCCGTGATTTATGTTCTATTCTGAATAAAATATTAGAAGTTGGCACCTCCACATCATTGCATTCAGTTTTTATTCACGATTTGTAGTGTCACAACTTTTTGGAATCCAGTTATACATAATACATATATATATATATATATATATATATATATATATACATATATATATATATATATATATATATATATATATATATATATATATATATATATATATATATATATATATACACACACACACACACACACTTTATATAGTGGCCACCAGGGGGCACAGCAGCTCCCCAAACCCAACACAGACAAGCACCAAGCACAAGTCCAGCACAACACAGGCCTTTATTGAGGTGTGGGAATCTCTTTCTCTTTGTTTCCCACCAGCACCAAATCACACTACAGTAAACACAGTCAAATAAACAGCACTTTGTTTTCTTTTTTCTTCTTCTCTCTTTCTCTTTTCCGCCTCTACGCCTCCTCCAGCAAGCTTTGTTCTCCTCCATCTGACTTTGGCTCCCTGAGTGAAGTGGGTTGGTCCTTTTTATGCTGCACCTTGGGAGGACTTCAGGTGGCTCATCAGCACTGCCTGGAGTGCTCCCAGGTGTGGTGGAAACCCAAAGTAGGGCTCTGCATCTCCCCCTGGTGGCTCCCACAGAACCCAACAGGGCTGTGCCAAACTCTAACTAACCCTGAAGCCCTGTGGGAATCCGAGGCGCTGTTGCAACCCAGGGGGGCTGCCATCTAGCGCTACAGGGGAGGCAGTGCCCTGTGCACATCTGCTCCCGTGGTTCTTCCTTCACGACGACCTCCTGGCCAGGAAAGGATCCCAGCCATCAGTCACTATATATATTTATATACTGGGACCAGATGGGGAGGAACCAGCCTCTGAAAGCCGACATAATCAGACACCAGGCACAAGTTTTGTACACAGCAGTCATTTTTATTTATGTGAGGAAGTCCTTTTCCCTCACTCCTCACACAGAACAGTACAAAGTAGCTATTAAAGCACAATAAACACAGTACTTTCTTTCTTCTTATTCTCCCTTTTTTCTTTCTTGGGTCACTACCTCCTCCACTCCTCCTCTCGAATCCTGCTTTTCGAGTGAAGTGAGGCAACTCCCTTTATGCTGAACCTGGAAGTATGACTGGTGTGGTGGAAACCCAACATAGGGCTCTGCAGCTCCCCCTGGCAGCCCCCACTAAACCCAAAAGGGATGTGCCAAACAGTAAATCCCATGAAGTCCTGCAGGAATCCAAGGTACCACTGCGACCCGGGGGGGGCTGCCATCTAGTGACCTGGGGAGGCAGTGTCCTGTGCACATCTACCACCCCTCCACCCCTCAGTCCTTCCATTATATCAGCCTCCCTTCTGAGCCACAGCCGTCTGACACTATACAGTATATACTATATATATATATAAAATGAATGTATATTTATTAACAGGTACACTACAGAAAATTAAGGAAACAGCGTAGACTACAGCATTATCACAGGCCTTCAACTTTAACCCCAGTTTATATTCTGTGACTTTCTTCTTTTCTGCTTTATTTCCGGACATTTATTATCCTTCCTGTGTATAATTATCACCCTCTAATTATTCTCGTCTGTAATCTTGTATTACATTTGGCTGCATAGTGGTTAGAGTTGTAGCCCAACAGCTTCATGCCTACAGACAAGCCTGTCATAATGTTTCGATAACAGACTTACTGTGCCTTTGCAGTTCTGTTAGATCAGAGGGCAGCCACGAGAAGGTTCATCTGTTGCTATTTGCCGTCAAGTTCTCCACGAGCACTTCTTGCCCTCTGTGTCTCTTCCATAACTGTCCTCTTCGATATACTCTTCCATTTGCCTAACAGGTGCTGTTTTTCCAATGGCACCATCATGTTTCTTAAAATGTGGCCTGTCTACTTCCACCTCTACCTCCTTTCCCTTCGTTACACTTGCATATTGTGGTTTTTTTGAGTTCCATAAGCCCCTCTTTGATATTATATCTGTCCATCGGATATTTGAGATTTAGTGCAAAGGCTTATTACTGGTGCATGAAGTTCTTATCAACCATTCATGTTTTGCAGCCACACAGAAGAAATGTCTTCATATTGCTGTGAATTATAGAAATGTGAAGATGCCTGAAGAGATTTCTGTTTTTCCTTATGGGCACAATTGCTTTTCTACTCCGATTTGTCACATCACTCCCAAAACTTGGGGGTTTGGTGGCAGGATTGGCACTCCAGCCACCGGAGAAAACCTCCCACTGTTCCAGAGTGGTCCTGAGGTCCCAATCCAGTGGGTTATCATGTGGTGGTTGCAGCAATGCGCTATCAGTGGATGCTCCTAACCTCTTTGGTTTAACTCTCATTGATCTTCATCTTCCTCTTTTAGTGTTCTTAGCCTTTCTTCCATGCCACAAAACATTGGGCCCCACTGGATTCCCCTTCTCCTTCTGCCACCCAACACCCTTAGACACTTGGTGGATGAGATCCACTCCTGGTGTTCACTTTTATCAGCGTGGTGATTCTTCCCTGAAGCAAGATCTGGTTTTCGCAACCCTCATCCATACATGGAGAGGTACTTCAAATCTTGGATTTTATGTTGTACTCCTCTAAATTTGCCACCAGACAGATTGATTTGCTGAGTCAAAGGCTTTCTCAGAATCAATAAATGCCACACAAAGTGTACTTTGGAGCTCACTGCTTTGTTCCACATTCATTTGCAGGGTGTTAATGAGTTCAACACAAATGTCTTAGGCTTAGGGTTTTGGTAGAGTTAGGTCCGTCAAAGTCCTTAGGATCTGTGGAGGTTTTGTCTGGTGCCTGTGGGGTTAGGGTTAGGAGTGTTAGAGGGCAGAATGTCAGTGCTTGATCTGCTCGATTGACACTGCCATTGTGTTACTGCAGGCTACCACTGTGCAACGCCTAGTGACTTTCACATTTCTCCCGTGACGAACGACACTTGCTGCATTATGAACAGTACTTAGGGGCCTAATAACTTCATGGCCCTTTCACTTGTTCGTAATCATTTTGGCCACACTGAAGCTTCATGCGACTGACTTCTGTAGGAATATCACAGCAGTTTGGTCGGTAGAGTGCTGTATGCATCACCACCCGTGTCAAAATCTGATGACCAATTCACATCGTCATCACTATCGTTTGATTAAATAAACTAATTGGCCAGTTTCAGTTTGTTTTAAAACTGGATTGATAGCTTAAAGTTACACACCGTTATGTGTTTTAGTTGAAGGCTCCACCCCATTCATGAATATCGATGAGTTACCTTACACTGGCAAAACGCACAGAAATAGTCTCGAGTTTTTTTGTGGTATGATGTTATTTTATCCAGTAGGTGGCAGCAGAGTACTGCCTGCAACAATGTACATTGGATTTTAAAAGGCACTCTGGGTTAACCATTTTTACGTGAAGCTCTGAACCCCAGGTGTCAGGGTTAACACCAAGGAGGTTAAGGGGTACAAGTTATTAACCACAGCTTCCGAGTACCCAGGATGGGCTGCCACTTCAATGACAAGGCCTTTCCCCTGTTCATTGCCAATCCCTTTAAGTAGGAGTGTTGCACTATGACCACCGTGTCACTGCGCCAACACTGCCATCTCACAGGGCACCTCAGTCTGTTAATTTTGGTTCCCCCACTTTTTTTGTAGCTGACAGATTTTATTTGCCTGCTGGATGGAAAGAAAGAAAGAAAGAAAGAAAGAAAGAAAGAAAGAAAGAAAGAAACATGAGTATCTGTTGCTGTGTCTCTCTAAGAGATGGGCCTTTAAAAGTGAAGTCCTTATCAAACTAGAACAACATGAGGCTGGAGTCTCAGTCTTTATTTGTACAACACCCTCCATGAAGGACACCCTTTCATGATGCTACATACATTTCCTTTTGTTATAACTGGCACCCCCGATTGTCCCTCTGTTGTCTTTGAAACATCTGACACAACTCGTCGCTTTACACTCCCTCAGCCTACTCAAGGTAAGCAATGGCAACTCCATCCGTCCATCTTCTAACCCACTTCTTGGAAAATACAACTTGACAGCTACTCAAGAAAGAGCCCCCAACCCTCCATGCTAACATCAGCTTTTGTTCCCACATCCCAAGCCTGGTGTGTTGGGTTAGTTGGCGTTTCTAAATTAAAGTTGGAAGCCTGCATGCGTGAGTCCCAGCATCTCATTGTGGGTTGGTTCCTACCTGCTGCTGCCAGGGTAGATGCCAGCCATCCAGCAATCCACAATCTGGTTAGACGGGTTTGAGAACATTACGAACATACGTGCATGTAGTGTGGTTCACAGTCAAATCCTTTTGAAAAGGACTTTGTCATTGCCAAAGCAGCAGCGACGTGCGAAATGAAACACAGAATATGGTCACCCAGTGAGCGTGTGTGTGTGAAGTGGGGGGGATTGGACTTCATACTGAAGACATGTGGTGTCACATCTCAATGCTTTGTGTCATTCTTGCCTGGATGGCACATTCACTAAGTCGCATCCCACAGAGCATGTGACCAACAGGAAATGCCACGCTTGGGCCTTCAGCAGATTCAAGACCCTCATTCTTGACCCATGTGTAATTTTTGAAAAATGACTTGGCTTTATCAAAAACTTTAAATAAAAAAAAACAACAAATACTGGAGAAACATGTTTCACAGGAATGTCTTGGAAACCTGACAATTGTGGAAAACGCTCAGGCAGGAGGAAGACACGAGCCCACCTGGATTGCACACGTGGCAGCAGCCACTCAGCACTCAAGAGGTTAAGGGAAAATACCCCACAAGTCCAAGTGAACAAAGTGCATCTGCAGTGCCCCAGATACAGGCATAGCACTCAAAGTATATACAGTAGTGCCTTTCATGGTGAGCTTTATACTTCAGGAGTTTATAAGCACATCTGAGGCCCGGAGTCAAAGGCTTTGCAGGACACCCACGTCCACTTTAAGAGTGGCAGTCAAAGTTTACTCCATTCCTGACTTCACAGCTCCCACATGGCACACCCTCGCCGTCAGACTCCTGTGTGCTCCTGCCCTGCCAATCCAATCTGTTCTCAGCATTGTGGGCGCCAGGGCATCATCCATTCATTACAGAAGAGCCAAATGGAAGCACCAACGACTTACTGTGGCGTCAGACAGACTGCTGGGTGGCACCCCATCCCACGGCATCCTCACTTGCCTGGATAGCTTGTGACTGTTCCAGTGTGGATTGTCCTATTGGGAGCAGTGCAGCCAGCTGGCGGAGCTCCAGCAGTCTTGGAATCTTCAAAGACAAACGTGGACCCCCTGGGTTTTTTTTTTTTTTTTTTAAGAATTTCATGTTCTATTGCTGTGCTTTACTCTCCTCCATTGCCATCTGGCCTTAAGCATATTAAACATGTGATACACACTTTGCCAGTTTTATGGGGAATGATAAGCTCTGGGCTGCTTTGCATTTTACCAATCTGTGCTGCGCCAACTGGTAATACAAGCAACCCTTATGTTATAAAGCGCCTTCCCAAAGCCATCTCTACCTCAGGCTAGAGAAATGGACCCAGGAACACAAACTGAGATGCAGACTTTGAAGTTTAATGTCCAGTACTTTAGCCATTCGACCGCACTGCTAGTTATGTGTGAAGGACGCTATATAAAACGATTAGCGTGAAGTGAGTAGACTTATCGAGCTCTGTAACCTGAACTACTGTGTTGTGATCGACCGTCCTCTGAAAGGGGCTACATAAAGTAAACATCGATGGACTGATTAGCAGAATGTACTGTGTTTTTGGCACATAGAAGACTGGGCATCTGCCAGTAGATTTCCTGCCAGGCCCTGCATGTTTGCCCAGTGTGACATTCCCAGATTTGCATTCATGTCTAAAAACCTCCACACTGCCTCAGCTGCAGACTTAGTTATGACTGAAGTGGCTGAGGTTACTTCACATCCTGGTATCAAAAGAAGCCCAGCAAGTTGGGGGGCCCCTTCAGAGGACACTGCCACTCTGCCAAGGCCAGTTTGGCCAGCTCACAGTGTGTGACCTGGAATCCTGGCCATTCAGTGCCAGCTGGCATCACCTTACCACTGTGGCTGCTGCTCCGTAAAACTTTGGGATCCAGAGGGTCTGACCTACGGCTGCACCCTTTCAGGCCTGTGAGCACAGGAGTCCGACGAAGGAGGGATTTGGCATTCCTGAGCTCACTATAGGAATGACTAATTGCGGTTTCTGCCTTGCGCCGTGACTCACTTTGCCCGGGTTTGTAATTACAGCCGAGTGAGTCGTAGCAGACAGGATATGGAGCAGGGAAGCAGAGGGAGACTGGCAGGTCCCACAGCGGGGGGCCCATCGAATTCCTTCTCACTCCCTTAAAGGATATAAGATGAAAGCGGAAGCAGCTGCTTTGCTGATTCTTCCCCTCTCTCGCTCTGTGCCAAGTACCTTTGCAATCATCATCTCCATCATCATCATCATCATCATCACCATCCTCCTCTTGAGGAGCACAGTAATCTGTGTCTGGTTCTTTCTGGGTCTATCTTGGGTAAAAGCAGGTTATTCATTGTGCTACCTTTGTCTGGGATGAAGGCTTTCATCATCATCATTTTTCTGCTCTGCTATGAGGGTGTTCTTCTCTGTCATTACTTATTCTCTTTTTGGGGTGGAAATCTGCACTCTCTACCCCTTCATCCTCAAAGTGCTCAATACCAGCTAAATGAACTGCAGGACACAGCTTGGACTTAACACCATCAGAATGACCCTAGTAGCATCTCTAGGATGTCATCTTAGAGTCACCATTGTTTTTACTGACTTTTCATTGAGTGGGCTATATCCTTGCTGTCCAAAGACACTACTGTAAAGATTATCGCAAACCCTCATCCCTTTTTGTTTTTCATTTTGTCACACTCCCTTGCTCATGGCCTGTTTCAGTTTGATATGCAGTTTTTCCCGGGTCCCTTACTGTTAGGAATTAGCCAGGCTTTCGTCCCTATCTTAGACTTATTAATGTTTTGTTATTGAATATGGTTTTGTTGTCATTTTATCATTACTTTAATGTCCTGAACTGAAGTTCCAAACATGGTGACAAGGGGTGTGAGCCCTCCGAAATGAGCTGCATAGCAGGTAACCACCTTCACTGGCCTGTCCTAGGCAGCCAGTCCAAAACTACTACCTGCAGGCTTTGGCCTGCTGAGGCCCCAGTTGTGGAACAGACTTTAAAAGTTCTAAATACCATCAAAGTCCCAAAATATGTCAAAATGTCTTACAAGGGAGAAAAACCCATAAACCTCTGGCTTGTAGAGACAGTTCAAGCAGGAATCGTATTAAACTAGGAAAGACATGGACCTTCAGTTTGACACCACTTTTCTTTCTGCTTTGGCACTTTCTTGATTACTGTACTTTCTTATCATGGAGCTGTTCGTCATGCCATCGACAGCAGATGTCAGTGCTCTTCTTTTCCTGTCAGCCTTTGCACGTGCCTGAGTCTCTGCTTGCTTGCTGTTAGAAACACATTTAAGACCCATTTACATTGGCAATGTAGCCAGCGCCTCCATTTTTTCCTACCACTGTGCATCATGTAATAAACTCTCAAACTAAGGCCAAGATCAAGGTTCAAGGACCTGTGAAGTTTATGAAAGACAACTCTTAGCAAGCATACATATTTTATATATATATATATATATATATATATATATATATAGTAAAATATGCAACAGGAGACAGCATAAAGTTTTGGGGTCCGCCAGCACCGTATATTGTACAGAAAATAATAATTTTGTAGTCAAGTTATTCAGCAAAATAAACATTCATAACGCGACGCCGATCCATGGTGTCGCGGCCATTTTATTGGGTAGGAGCCGGAAGTGGAGGAATGCTGGG
This sequence comes from Polypterus senegalus, assembly GCF_016835505.1. NCBI lineage: Eukaryota > Metazoa > Chordata > Cladistia > Polypteriformes > Polypteridae > Polypterus > Polypterus senegalus. Next base: position 28,818,468 of record NC_053171.1, on the reverse strand, counting down.
AAGGACCGTGAGGGAGGCTGGGAAGGGTGACGTCAGGGCAAGATGGCGGAGGAAGGGCGGAAGTGCCGCACTGCGGTCAAACTCGGCTATGAGGGAGGGAGGTCCTTTTTCCTATGAGAAAGCAGAGGGAGAAAGTTAGTACCTCACCATTCCCTGCCGGCGAACACGTTCCCAGGTGCGGTCGAATCAGTCCGCGGCCTCCTACTCGCGCGTGCGTGACACAATCCCCCCCTTAGCCCAAGACCGTCAGGTCGGGCGGACCTAACCGAGAGGTCGTGAACACGAGAGAGGGCATCGGCATTGGCCTGAAGGGTGCCTCGACGATAAGCGACAGTGAACTTATACTGTTGCAAATCCAGAAACCACCTGGTGACCCGCGGATTCGTCTCTTTATGTAGGGACATCCACTGAAGTGCAGCGTGATCGGTCACCAGAGCGAATTCAGCAGCCCAACAGGTAGTAGCGGAGATGGGTCACCGCCCACTTAATGGCCAAGGCCTCCCTCTCCACTGCCACGTACCGAGTCTCGCGGTCCATCAGTTTCCGGCTTAAGTACATCACGGGGTGCTCGACACCGTCGACGCTTTGGCTTAACACAGCGCCCAGGCCTGTATCCGAAGCGTCGGTCTGGAGAATAAACGGGAGCCCAAAATCGGGCGACCGTAACACAGGTGCCGACGTCAGGGCCTTCTTTAGGTCAGTGAATGCTTGTTCCGCCTTGTCGGTCCACACCACATATAGGGGAGCGCCCTTTTTTGTCAGATTAGTCAAGGGTGCTGCCCTTTCGGAGAAACGGGGAACAAACCGGCGTTAGTACCCCTCTAGCCCCAAGAAAGCCTGCACCTGTCTCTTGGTACTCGGACGGGGCCATTCTAGGATGTCTTTAACTTTTGAGCACTGTGGTCGCACCTGTCCCCGTCCTACTAGGTAGCCTAAATACTTGGCCTCCTTTAAGCCAAAATAACACTTCCGGGGTTGATGCGGAGGCGGCTTTAGCCAGTGTTCGGAGGACAGCTGCGACCTGCAGTAGATGCTCCTCCCAGGTGCCGGAATAGATGACGATGTCATCCAGGTAGGCGGCACTATAGGACTGGTGGGGCTTTAGCACTCTATCTACCAGACGCTGGAAAGTCGCTGGGGCCCCATGCAGCCCAAATGGGAGAACCTTGTACTGCCAGTGCCCGCTAGGGGTGCTAAAGGCTGTTTTTTCTTTGGCGGATGCCGTTAAGGGAATTTGCCAATACCCTTTTGTCATATCAAGAGTAGTCAAGTAGCGTGCCGTACCCAGGCGCTCAAGGAGGTCGTCAATGCGGGGCATCGGGTAGGCATCGAACTTGGAGACCTGATTCAGACATCGGAAGTCGTTAGAAAACCTCCAGGAGCCGTCCGGCTTGGACACGAGGACGATAGGGCTGGACCATGGACTATGGCTTTCCTCGATTATGTCCATGTCCAACATTCGTTGCACCTCCAGTTCCACCTCTGCGCGTTTTGCCTCCGGGAGCCTATAGGGTCTCTCCCGGACGATCACCCCGGGGTCCGTGACGATGTCATGGGCAATCAGCGAGGTCCGGCCGGGTGACTCGCTCACTACTTCGGGAATGGCTCGGAGGGTTTGGGTCAGTTCCTGCCGCTGCCTGGGGTTTAGCTCTTCGCCTAGGTTAAGGGCAGTTGTGCACGTGAAAAGGGAGACTGACCTATGGGAGGTAGGAAGCTCCTCCCGGTCTTTCCAAGGTTTTAACAAATTAATGTGATAGATCCTCTCGCTCGGTCGACGGTTGGGTTGTTTCACCAAATAGTCGACGAGCCCTTTTCTCTCCTTAACCTCGTAAGGCCTTTGCCAGTTAGCGAGCAACTTGGAGTGGGAGGTAGGAACGAGCACCATAACTCGGTCGTCCAGGGCGGAACTCCCTGAGGACAGAGTTGCGGTTGTAGCACCGGGCCTGCGCTGCTTGCGCACAAGTCATGTGTTCCTTTAGGAGGGGTCCAATTTTAGTGAGCCGATCGCGCAGTTGCACTACGTACTCTAATATGTTGGAGGAGGGAAGGGCCTCAGCCTCCCAGCCCTCTTTTACTATGTCGAGGATTCCTCGGGGTTGTCGCCCATACAATAACTCAAAGGGGGAGAAGCCTGTAGAGGCCTGGGGTACCTCCCGGTAAGCAAAAGCACGAGCGGAGGAGTTGATCCCAGTTCCTACCGTCCGCGCTGACTACCTTGCGGAGCATCTGCTTAAGCGTCTGGTTAAATCGTTCGATCAGTCTGCGGGTGATAGACAGACGCTTTCAGGTGCTTTATTTTCAGTAATTTGGCTACTTCCCTGAACGTATCCGAAGTAAAGGGCGTACCCTGGTCCGTGAGGACTTCTTTGGGAATACCGACCCTGGAAAATAAGTTGACTAACTCCCGTGCGATGCTCTTAGTATTAGCGGAGCGCAGGGGAACCGCCTCTGGGTACCGAATGGCATAATCCACCATGACTAGTATGTATTTATAGCCACGGGATGAGGGCTCCAGGGGCCCCACTAGGTCAACCCCTATTCTTTCAAAGGGGACATCAATCAGGGGTATGGGAACTAAAGGAGCACGGTCCCTCCTAGGAATCTGGTGGATCTGACACTCCGGACAGGATTGACAGAAACGCCGGACCTCCTCGTTAATTCCCGGCCAATAAAAGCGGAGCTTAATCCTCTCCAGTGTCTTTTCGGCCCTGAGGTGGGCGCCAAGGAGGTGAGCGTGTGCTAACTCGCATACCTCCCGCCGGAAGGTACGCGGGATTAGCAGCAACTTCCGCACCTCGCCCCCATGGGTTGCCACCCGGTACAGCAGATCATTTTCAAAGACGAAAAAGGGCTCCCGTGGCATGGTACCGTCGGCTAGTGAGCTATTTGGCAAAACGACAGCATTCCGGGCAAAGCGCAGGGAGTCATCATTCCACTGCTCCCTCTTAAATGAGGCTGGCGTGGACCGGAATTGGTGGTCCAGGCTGCCGAGACGGTCTTGTGACCTGGGCCCCGGAAGAGTTCCCTGGCTAGTCCCTTCCCCGGCGGAGTCCTCCGGGTCCGAGTCCATAGCCCGGTACGTCCCCCGAAGCACCAGCATCACTAGGGCCTGCCCTTATGCACGGCGTGGAGACCGCGGGGGGGGCGCCTTTCCCCTCCATCACTAGATCCAACAAGGCCCCGGTAGCAGTGGGGGTCTTACCGCTAATTCTTTTTGACCAGTCTTGTCCCAAAATCACTGGATAGGGGGGTTCAGGCAGCACAGCGACCGTCAATTGGGTTATTTCCCCCTTCCAAGTGATATAACACTGCGCGGAACGATATGACTTGGTCCCCCCATGTACACAAGTGACCAATAAATGTTCCTTCCGCCATTGTCGCGGCAAGACCAAACGGCGAGCTACAATGGTAATGTTGCTGCCGAAATCGAACAAAGCCACCACTGAGTGCCCATTCAACAACACTACCCCCGTGTTCGGAGTCGCCAAGGGATGCGGTGGGGTACAGTACCTCTCCAGGGTCGTCCAGGTGCAGTTCATGGGCTCCGCCGTGGTGTTGAGGGGACAGGTTGGTAGCAAGTGGCTGGTCTCGCCACACTTGTAACAGCGCGGCGGGACCGGTTTCTCTCTGGGCCTCGGCGGCGCTTCCGCAGCGTGGGCCGAGAGGGCTCGGGGTGGGCCGCCCGACCCTGTCGGTTCCCCAAGCAGACCCTCCTGGCCCCCCGGCTCGGAGGACCGCGAGCTGACGCTCCAGAACGTCCAAGAGACCTGGCATGTCTTTGTAAGTGTGCCCCTGGACCTGCTGGGCAAGGGCACTGGGCATTGCGTTAACCAGGCCTTCACAGGCCACCTGCTCAACAACTCTCCGAGCCTGGGGTCCTTCTGGCCGTAGCCAGCACCCCATTTTGCCCCAGAACTCGAACGCCTGGGCGCGCAGGCTTTTCAGGGTCAAATGCCCAGTTCCGCCACTCTGATGCCTGCTGGCCCGGAGTGATGCCGTAGCGCGCCAAGATCTCAGGCTTCAGGAGGTCATAGTAGGCCCGCTGCGCGGGTCCTTCAGGAACGGCGCCAGAATGGACGCCCACTCAGACCGCTGCCACTCATTCCGGGTGGCCGTCCGTTCAAAAATGCTCAAATAGGCCTCGACGTCGTCAGCGTCAGTCATTGGCACCAACGGCGGAGGCGTCAGTTTAGGCGGGTCTGGCCGGGCTCTCTGGGCCTCTACCAACCTGGCCTTGGTAGCCTCCAGCTCCCTGGTGGTTGCGGCTTGCGCTTGCTGCAGGGCCTGGAGCTGGGCATTCATACCCTGCAGCACGGTGTTAAGGTCCTGTCCCTCTGTCATTCTTCGGGATCCTCTATCCTGCCGACGACGCCACTGTAAAATACGCAACAGGAGACAGCATAAAGTTTTGGGGTCCGCCAGCCCCGTATATTGTACAGAAAATAATAATTTTGTAGTCAAGTTATTCAGCAAAATAAACATTCATAACCATGGTTTGGCGTCGCGGCCATTTTATTGGGGAGGAGCCGGAAGTGGAGGAATGCTGGTAAGGACCGTGAGGGAGGCTGGGAAGGGTGACGTCAGGGCAAGATGGCGGAGGAAGGGCGGAAGTGCCGCACTGCGGTCAAACTCGGCTATGAGGGAGGGAGGTCCTTTTTCCTATGAGAAATATATAGGAATATATATATATATTGTGAACATGGCCCAGACACAGACAGGCAGACATGTTGTTCTTCAACCACCGCACGTTTATTTACACTATACACAATAATAATAATGGTCACTAAGACCCCAGTTCATTGGTCACACAGACCCAGTCACGTGCACAAACCCCAAGTCACACACAGTCCTGGCCACAATGCCTTGTCTTCGGGCCGCCTCCTCAGCTCCTCTTGCCTCGTCCTCCTTCCACCCGACTCTAGCCTCGAATGAATGGAGACGGCCCCTTTTATTCAGTACCCGGATGAGCACCAGGTGTTCCCGGCATTCCTCCTCTGGCCACGCCCCAGCGTGGCGGAAGTGCCAGCTGTCCTCCCGGCTGCTCTCCGGGCACCGTCATAAATCTTCCCCTCAGCACTTCCGCCACACCAGGAACGGGTCCCCAAGGCATTGGGGCGCCTCCTGGCGGTGACCACGGGCCCCTACAGGGTAGGGCTTCCATGCCCTGTACCCGTGGCCCCCAAAGCAACCCGGAAGGCAACCCCCACGTGATCCAGGGTGGGTGCAGACCCACATCCGTTCCTTCCCGTCGTCCCGGCCGGGTCATGGCCCCTGGCATCCCTGACAATATATATATATATATATATATATATATATACACACTAATAAAAGGCAAAGCCCTCACTGACTCACTGACTGACTGACTGACTGACTCTCACTAACTCACTCACTCATCACTAATTCTCCAAGTTCTCGTGTAGGTAGAAGGCTGAAACTTGACAGGCTCATTCCTTACAGCTTCCTTACAAAAGTTGGGCAGGTTTCATTTCGAAATTCTACGCGTAATGATCATAACTGGAAGCTATTTTTCTCCATATACTGTAATGGAGTGGAGCTCAAAAGCCGTGGGGGGCGGAGTTTTGTGTCAACGCAGTACGTAGAAAACCAGGAAGAGCTCCAAAAAGCGCTCAAGAAAACATGCATTATGCAATTGAGAAGGCAGCGAAACAATAAGAAGCGAGCGACTGACACATACAACCATATTCATGAGTGCAGCTACTTCGGAAACAAAGCACGGTGTAAACCTAAAGTTTAAATTAAGTTCATACACAGGCTGCCGCTGGCGTTTGTCATGCCCACGGCTAATGCGGGATACAAGTTTAATGAGAGGACGCAGGATATAAACGAGAATTTTGATCACTTTGTAACTAAGTTAAAATTGCAGGTGAAGGGCTGTGCTTATGCAAATTCCGAGAGACTGTGTTTATGGGTGGATTGACAGTTAAGGCGGGTGGGCGAGTCACGTCATCATCTCCCCTCCGATTCATCTCATTTCGGTCTGAGCTGAGCTCCGCAGCTAACGCAGTCTTGCGGAACCAACTTTGTGACGCTGCCACCAAATACTCACAGAAAAATCCACAAGTTAATACACACGCTGTCTCTACAGTTTCTCCACACTGAATCCTCCAGGCACTACTTACAAAAGGTTACATTGACAATCGTGTTATGTTATTTTTAAAATGTTTCCTTTTCTTAGCACAAGCACAGCTGAGAAGCTTCGATGCATGTGCTCCATAACGCTTTAAAAAAATAACGCATTTAATCACACTTTGTATTACAAGCAAAGGGGAACTTCTGTCAATGCATGATTTCCTGGTACACGGATTACATTGATCAGCGCTTCCCGATTCATTTTACCCTCGCACCACCTTAGTTTGAGAAGAAGTATGAAAAAATATGAGGTTAACACAGAAAAACAGATCACCAATTCAAGCTTTATGAATAATCGATTCGCCATCAATAGTTATTTTGGTAAAGCCATCCTCCTTCCATTTTATAATTTTTCTGCCACTAGCCATGATTAAATTAACTGTAAAAAAGTACGAGCGAAGCGAGGGTGACTTATTCAGGCAGGCAGGCGACAACTCAATAGATCGAATTTGGATATAAGTAGGTTCGATTTAGTCGCCAGAAATATCTTTGTTTGGAATGGAAGTTGAATTTACTCTTTAAATTTCTATGGTAAAGAAAAAGTTATGCAATGATGACTAAATTTAACTATATAAAGTCAAAACTTGAATATATAAAGTCAGCGCTGGAATATCCATCCATTTCCCAACCCGTTGAATCTGACCACAGGGTCACGGGGGTCTGCTGGAGCCAGTCCCAGCCAACACGGGGCACAAGGCAGGAACCAATCCTGGGCAGGGCACATGCATCATTTTCAAAACATTAACCGAACAGTGTTTTTTTAATTTATTTTTCTGAATACGTTTTTGTTAACTTAGTTCAGTTCAGAGTCGTATCAATCAATAGATTTTGACTTTTACTTTATATATTCAGGAGTGAGTTTATATACTCCGATGTTGACTTTATATAATTAGGAACGACTTTAAAAATTCTGACGCTGACTTTATATATTCAGGTTTTCACTTTATATATTCCAGCGCTGACTTTATATATTCTGACACCGACTTTATATATTCTCAAAATCAATGTATTTGCCTGTTTGTCACCCCATAGTATATGTTTATGTGTATATATGTACACATGTATGTATATATATATATATATATATATATATATGCCAGCAACACTCATGACAATGACAAAACAATTACATTATCAATCATGTTACGTTATTATTAAAATGTTTCCTTTTCTTTTTACTTCTCCGCTGCCAAGCGCGGGTATTTTGCTATATATATATACACATACATACATAGATATAGATATATATATATCAATGACAAAACAATTACAGTACATTAACAATCATGTTACGTTATTATTAAAATGTTTCCTTTTCTTTTTCATAACTTCTTTAACACACTACTTCTCGCTGAAGCGGTATTCTGCTAGTCTATACTAATAAAAGGCAAAGCCCTCACTGACTCACTCACTCACTCATCACTAATTCTCCAACTTCCCGTGTAGGTAGAAGGCTGAAATCTGGCAGGCTTATTCCTTACAGCTTACTTACAAAAGACCGTTGAAAAGTTCAATATGGCAGCCGACAGTGACATCATACCACCGAAATAAGTATGTATATTGGTTTCGGTTAGCGCAGGGAAGCCACCTATCAAATATCGTGAAGATGGGGCCATAAATAAGAAAGTTCAACATGGCGGATGTTGTCGACCATTATGACCGTTACGCGTAGAATTTAGAAATGAAACCTGCTTAACTTTTGTAAGTAAGCTGTAAGGAATGAATCTGCCAAATTTCAGCCTTCTACCTACACGGGAAGTTGGAGAATTAGTGACATTGGAAATTTCAATATGGCAGCCAACAGTGGCATCATACCACTGAAATAAGTATGTATATCGGTTTTGGTTAGCGCAAGGAAGCCGCCTACCAAATTTCGTGAAGATGGGGCTAGTCTTCTACCTACACGGGAAGTTGGAGAATTAGTGACGTTGGAAAATTCAATATGGTGGCCGACAGTGCCATCATATCATCGAAATAAGTACGCACATTGGTTTCAGTTAGCGCAGGGAAGCCGCCTACCAAATTTCATGAAGATGGGGCCGTAAATAAGAAAGTTTAACATGGCGGACAATGTCAACCGTTATCGACTGTTATGACCGTTACGTGTAGAATTTCGAAATGAAACCTGCTTAACTTTTGTAAGTAAGCTGTAAGGAATAAGCCTGCCAAATTTCAACCTTCTACCTAAACGAGAAGTTGGAGAATTAGTGATGAGTGAGTGAGTCAGTGAGTGAGTGAGTGAGTGAGGGCTTTGCCTTTTATTAGTGTACTAGCAAAATACCCGTGCTTCGCAGCGGAGAAGTAGTGTGTTAAAGAAGCAATGAAAAAGAAAAGGAAACATTTTGAAAATAACATAACATGATTGTCAATGTAATTGTTTTGTCACTGTTGTGAGTGATGAGTGTTGTTGTCATATATATATATATATATTTACACACACACACATAAACATATATATATACATATCTATACATATACACATATATACACACACACATATATACATACATATATATATATCTACATATATATACACATACATATACATACACATACATATCTACATATATACACACACAGCTATTTCAGATCAGTGCAATACGCTGTTTGTTAAAACGGATAACTCCCGCTCTTACGTGCAAGTCTGCATGGATATTATGAACTATCGTATTTGTTCAAGTTCTATTTAAATTTTAAATAGAAGGAATTTTTATTTAGTCGACAGAAATATCTTTGGTAGGAATGGTAAAAACAGACAGGAATATTATTCCTGAATAAATCAACTCAAACCTTAAACAACTTATAATATTTTGCTCTCCATAAAAATATATCCTGTCTAAATTATACAAGTTAGAAATAAAGTAAACGTTAAAAGAACAAACATTCAAATTTCTTTACTCTTATGTAATTTTATATAAAAATAAACTTAGATTTTAAATATCCCAAAAGATTTTGCTCTCCATAAAAATATATCCTGTCAAAATTATACAAATTCAAATATGAACATGCTGCATAACAAAACCTGGAAATATAAATAAAATGTGTTCCTTTCAGCAATAACAAATCAAATCATTCAGTTGTCTTTGCTCATATGTCATTTTAGAGCTGGACGCCTGGCATCTTTTTGGCAACAGGTTCGTTTCTGTTTGGTGTGAGGTTCTGTGTTGTGGAGATTCTCAGGATGGATTGCAGGTGCTCATCAGTGAGGCGACTCCTGTGTGCTGTTTTGTTAGTCTTTATCACTGAGAAGAGCTTCTCACACAGATATGTGCTACCAAACATGCACAAGGTTCGAGCCGCATGTAGACGGACTTTTTTTGTTCTTCAAAGTCACCAAAGCGCCGTGCAAACTCAGTGCGCCAGTTTATCAGCAAAGTGCGATTTGGGAACACCGTAGTGACGACTTGGTTTAACATTACTTGGCAACAGGGAAAGTGGGGCAAGGTGCACTGGTGCATTTGTGTCTCCCATAAAAGCAGCTTCACTTGAAATCACTTTGTGATTGTGCACGGGTAAAAACGTCCGCTGAAGTGTCAGATTCTTATTTAATTATTCTGCTTTCTGTATCTTCTGCATTGCATTCAGGTTACCCTGATGTTTTGTCTCATAGTGCCGTCTTAGATTAAATTCTGTAATTACAGCCACATTAGCTCCACAAATGAGACACACGGGTTCAGTAAACATATACTCAGCCTCCCATCGGTTTTTAAAGGCTCTATTTTCAGAATCAACTTTTCTCTCCAGCATCGTGTGAGCTAGCTTTGCAATAACTTGCAGCATCATAAGCTAGACTTGATTAACGCGTAAGTGTTCGGCAAGGCAGCTGAAGCGCTGCATTATGGGATCTGTAGTTTATTGTGTTACCAGCGCTTCATATACCCGGGCCATTAATAACAATAATACAGTATATAAAATGATCTCGCGGGCCGGATGTGGCCCGTGGCCCTTGAGTTTGACACATATGGACTAAATAGAACTTGAAAAGATATATTTTTCAAATGTGATCGCGCAATTCAGATAGAGTTGACGCACTACAGCCTGCATGCCTCAATAAGTCATCCTCCTCGCTCTTACTTTTTACCGTTCATCTAATGAATACACTGAGTATGGCTTTACCAAAACAATCATTGATGGCTAATAAAGTATCCATTATTCGAGTATGTAGATCGGGATATATATATACATATATATATACCCGCGTATCGCAGCGGAGAAGTAGTGTGTTAAAAAAGCTAGAAAAAGAAAAGGGAACATTTTAAAAATAACGTAACATGACTGTCAATATACAGTATTTGTTTTGTGAGTGTTACTGAGTGTTGCTGTCATCAAGGATTTGATTATCATTATTTCTTTCAATCAGGTTCGTATTTGTAGGATGTGTTGTGTTCAAGTTACATTCCGTGTTTGTCAATCGCTGTAAAGATGACAGGTTTCATTCATCGATTCGTTTCTTACTGCATCAATAAACAGCTCGTCTTCTTCTTTATCTGAGACCTGACACACTGCATGCACGGGTTTTTTACACTGTCTTCCTTTAGCGGGACATTGACTTTTTCCACCGTGTGCTTTGTTTCCGCAGTAGCTGGATTTATGAATATGCTTATCAGACGCTTCATATTTTTTGCTGCCTTTTCAATTGTGTAATTCGGTTTTGTTCAGCCTCTTTGGAACTGTTGCTTTTATCTGTGCACTCGCCAGTTCACGTGAGCCACTCGGTGTACATGCATCGAAGGTTCCCAGCTGTGCTGGTGCCATCTCGCTATGTCCATGGCTGTATTTAATGTTACCTTAGTCCTGGCACTTAAAACTTTCTCTCGCAGTTTCGCTGAGTTTGTGTCAAACACCACCCTGACCATCTCATCTTCCTCTCCATAAGCACAGTCCTTCACCCGTGAATATTTAGTGGAGTTTGCTACTGGATTGCCGCTGACGGACGGCCTTATATGGGCAGGCACTAAATTACAAACGCCAGCGCAGCCTGTCTATGAACTTAATTTAAAGTGTAGGTTTACATCGTGCTTTGTTTCCAAGTAGCAGAACTCATGAATATGGTTGTATATGTCACTCGCCGCTTCTTATTGTTTCGCTGCCTTCTCAATTATATAATGCATGTTTTCTTCAGCGCTTTTGAGGTCTTCCTGGTTTTCTATGTACTGCGTGATTACGTGGGAGGCGTGATGATGTCACACGAAACTCCGCCCCCACGGCGTTCAAGCTCATCTCCATTACAGTAAATGGAGAAAACAAGCTTCCAGTTATGACCATTACGCGTAGAATTTCGATATAAAACCTGCCCAACTTTTGTAAGGAAGCTGTAAGGAATGAACCTGCCAAATTTCAGCCTTCCACCCACACGGGAAGTTGGAGAATTAGTGATGAGTCAGTGAGTGAGTCAGTGAGTCAGTGAGTGAGTGAGTGAGTGAGTGAGGGCTTTGCCTTTTATTAGTATAGATATATATATATATATATATATATATATAAAGTTGATGTTTTCATCTTCCACACAATCACCACTAACTGTTTCAGCATAGTCTATTGATACACATTTGACCAAGTTGCCGTATAACTGATCGACATTTTGTACGTAAATTCGGTTGACTTCATCGTTTCTCGGTACTAGGATTGCCAGTGTACTCGTTTTTTTCTGTTGATAACCCTTCATGATTAAATTCTTCAATAAGATTTGGAAATAATACATATTCTTTAATTGGGAACTTAAAGTGAGGAAAACATTAAAATTTATAAGAGCTGAGAGCGCAAGAACTATGTCTGACAAAAACATTCACACAAATGAGAGGTGAGAGGACCGTGTGTGGTTGAAAATGGTTGAGAGGAGAGCATGACTTGAAAAAAATGTCATGGCCAAAGTCTCGTCTTGAAAAAAAATCTCAGGATTTTTTTTTATATAATATATATAAATGTGTGCGTGTGTATATATATTTTTATACATGTACACCAGGATCTGAAAACGTAAGCAATAACAACTTGGGACAAGAGGGGGTTTCGTCTCTTTCAACCACGGTTCCGGAAAGACATCAAAGGATGATGCCTAGTCCCTCCCACAATCCCAAGAGAAGATTCCGCCCCACATCCCTGGACGGCATAAAAACGAGTCGTCCCTGGAAGGAGACGTTCATTTTGGACCTGGACATCCACAGAGAAAGAGTTGAATCCTTCGGTTAAGTCTTCAACCCCGAGTATCACAGACACTGGTTTTGTGTTTCTAAATAAAAGTGGTTGCCCTGTTGGCACACCTACATTTTATTGGCATCCTTGGTCTGTTCTCAGCCAGTCATAATATATAGGATTTATTAACAATAATAGAAAAATAAAAAAGGTACAAAAAGGTTAAAAAGATTTTCCTAATTGGCAATCTTGGGGAAAAAATTCAATCCACAAGCCAAAAGTAAAATCCAAAGACAGAAGCAAATAAAACATAAAAAAACAGTAAATCCAAAGAAAAATGAACTCCATACCAATTCAGTGATCCACTGCTGCTTCTCTCTGACCTGAATATAAAGGCAGAAGGAGGTCCCAGTGGAAGTGATGTCAGGATGGACCCGCCTCCTGAGGCTCCACCCACAAAAGAAGGAATAGATAGACATTTAAGGAGATGGTACATGAATATTAAATAATAAACAAACATAACAGAAATTAGATAAAATAATAAAAATAATAATTAAAAAATAATAAAACAGAAAATAAATACAAGCCCAAGAAAAAAAAAAAACCTTGTCTGTAACATAACATCTATCTTTGCATTAATGATGCATTTATGAGCCTTTTATGTGATGTACCTTGTTGTCTTTATGTTGAGCCTGAGGGGGAGGAGCCACATGAGACTCTACCTGTGGGACTGCCCCCTCCCTCCCCAAGGCCAATTAAAATCCAAATAAGACATAAGCTAGCCATCATAGCATTAGATTCAACATCTGTTAATCAGCTCGTCTTTTAGATAGCAATTGCAGTAAGTGCTTTCTTTTTTGATTTGCTTCTTGTTTCGATATGTTGGCTTTGGTTTTTGACACTGTTCTTAGATTTGGATTTGCTTTGAGGTATTCATTTTCAGACATGACTTTTGGGATTTTTTTTGTTTTTTTTCTTATATTTCTTTTCTTTTTTATCAGATTTTTGAAATATAAGTGAAATTGTTTTGTTACTGTGGGCCAAGGTGTCAAGATCTAGTGTTTCTGTTATATTTGTCAAAGCTTGTTCTTGATCTCAAAAGTATATTACATTTTATTCTGAGGGTTTTAGAGTCTAAGGAATTCACTGGTGTGTTTTTTTTGTATCTGATTCATTTTAATACCATTTTGTTATTCTTTTGGCTGCCATCAATTAATAAGATTGTCAAAAATGCATGTGTTGATTGTCAGGAGTCCCCAAGGGTCGTGTACTTTGACGTCACACACGGGACATTTTATAAAATTAAATCGCTTAAGTGTCCATGTTTGTGGATACATTTAAAGACCAAGTTACTGTGTGAAATTTTTGAGTGTGTGCTTATTTTGGCCACAAATCCTCTTCTGTTTAACAACCTTGATTATTGTTTGCTTTTTGTGTTCAGTTAGTAATCATCTTGTCATTTCAGTCTGACCATTGGCTTGTCTAAATGTTGCAGTGAATCTCATGAATTCCATCCTTCCATCCATTAATCTTTCAAACCCACCTTTTCTGAGCAGGATCACAAGGAGGCTGGAGCCAATCCCAGCAAGCACCAGACACTAGGAAGGAACAATCCCAGGACAGGATGCCAGTCCATAACAGGGTGAACACACTCACCCACAAACACACACTGAGGGCAACTTGGCATTGCCAATCCACCTACCCTGCATGTGTTTTGACTGTGAGAGGAAACCTGTGCAGACATGCAGAGAACCTGCAAACTCCACACAGGGAGTACCTGGGATGCAAGCCCTGGTCTCTCCCCATAATTGCCTTTTTCTCAAAAGTCTTGTTATTCATATCATTCATTTCAAGGGTTTTTTTTCCCAATGGTATCCCCTCTTCCCTTTTTGAGAATATTATAAGTGTGGCTTCTTCAAGTATAGTATTATAAGAGGTTTACTTACCTCGGCAGCGACATTCATGTCTCTGGTGACTCTTCCTATGAAGTCAGTAGCTGAATTTGGAGGGAGTGGTGGTGGGAGGGTGTCATGAGGTCATGAGTGTGTGGTGATCCCGATATCTTTGCAAACGGATGAAGGTCCAAGTCTTTAGAGTCCTGGTGCTTCCTGTCTTGCTATATGGCTGTGAGACATTTACGCTATCCAGTGACCTGAGATGAAGACTGGACTCCTTCAGTACTGTGTCTCTTTGAAGAATCCTTGGATACTGTTGGTTTAACTTTGTGTCAAATGAACGGTTGCTCATGGAGTCCTAAATGAGGTACATTACCTGCATTGTGAGGAAGTGTTAGTTACTGCACTATGGCCATGTGGGGTGACTCCCCAAGGGTGATCCGGCTTGCAGGATCCTCATTGTTGAGGACCAGAGCAGGTGGACCAGGCCAAGGGGATGCCCATGTAACATCTGGCTGAGGCAGATACAATAGATGTTTTTTTCCAGAGGGTGCGACTGGACTGCATGTCAACCTGGGGGATTGCCCACAAGAATCCTGAGCTGTTTTGTTGTGTGGTGGGTGCGGCAGTGCAGTCCAGTGCACGCTCCCCAACTGGAACTGACCTGCTTCTTCTGGTCTACACAGGCCACAAAGCCTGCTTCTGGACTTGGAGGCCAGGCTTACTTTGATTTTCAGTGAAACTTTGAGATTGAGCTTTGCAGGCTGCACTTCAATTTTGTACGCTGATCAAATCATAACACCTTCCTGTGACGATGTGGGTTCTGGCTCCACACTCCCATTGCTGTTGGAAGCACTTGAACCCAACACCGTCGATAATGTAACCGAGTGAGCTAGTCAATGGAGGCAAATTACTGAGCAAGGGGAAGGTAAAAAGTGAAACAGTGCTTTTATTAAAAACCAACAAAAACAGTGTTCCATAAATAGTGCAGTTTTTCAATAAATAAATCCATAAAATGAAAAAAACGTGGAGGTTAAAACAACAATAAGAAAAGACAATCCTTTAAAACGAGAGGTTAAATCTTCTTATGGAAGCAGTCTTAAAACACTAACAAATCCGGTGCTTTACTGGTAGCGCCTCGCCTGCTAATCCCGTTTGGGCCAAGCAGCAGGCAAGATGCTCTTTGCAGCTGCCCTCTTCTAGACACACACACGAGACTGGAGACCTCCCGATCCCTGGCTCCGGTATGGCACTCATCCCAGTCCCGGAGAACTTGGTTTCCACCAACGGCCAGGTTGCTCACGTTGGGGATTCCCACCACCAAGTCTCCCGACTTCCGCTGCCTTTCAATGGCCTCTCTGCGGCCAGTCGCCTTCCCTGGTCACTCCCGCTACCTGATCGCTCAGCGGGAGCGACATCAACACAAACACCTGGGTGTCGGCCTAACACCCAGCTTCCACGCAGCTGTCCACGAGCGCTCGATCGCGCGCTCACCACACTCACGCACCGCCTGCTTCCTCTCCTGCTCCCAGTAACCTCCGTCCTCTCCTTTCCTTTTTTCTCTCTCCATTTTTTTTCCCCCCTCCACACCGACTCGCGCTTCTTTTTAAAACGTGAGGGGCCATCACAGCTGTAGCATTAGCCACGGGAGCAATCACGAATATGGGCAGTTCCTCACCTGTGCACACGGTGAGAAACGCCCACATCGACGACTGCCCCGCGGCTCGCTACAACAACGCCCCCCTCACGAAGCCACCTCGGGTGCGGTGATTTAAAATGAATGGCCTTTTCTCAACGAGCTGTGGACCCATAACACCACACTTCCCCTTAACTGTGGGTATCGTCTAGTGAGGCAAGGACTTGTTGGCAGGTGGGGTGTCAGATGCCATCGTCATCTGGGCTGCAGTTACCTGAGAGTCCAAGTGCTTGTCACCAGCAGTTTCTAAAGCTGCTAAAGCTGAACTTGATGGCTGCAGTTGTTAATCCCGTCACCTGAGGATGTCATATTACATGAGTAATAATCACATGGCATGACAAATCAGATGACCCCATGATGAATTTCAGGCTTAAATTTCCAGAGTATTGCGTGTTTATTCTTTTTCTGTCTGACTGTGGCAGTGCTGTATGAATGCTTTCCAGGTACAGCAAGTTCAGCCACAATCTCATTCTTTTTTCCATTCTGTTGTGGCACGTAAAGCATAAGACATAAGACTGAAGAGCCTCTCTTCTGTCTGTGAGGTCCAAAACACCCGCGTTCCTTATTTCTCATTGCCGCTTTGTACCCATTGTACTTTCAGGTGTACGCTCAATGGTGGTCAGCTCACAAACACATAGAAGCCGACCCTGATAGCTTAAGACAAAATCAGGGATGGTCACAGAATTGTTGGATCAAGTCATTGGGGAAGTCAGATCACATGACCAAATTGATAAGATTATGTGAATGAAGTCTGCAACTGGAAATCGTTGAAAAAAAATAAAATCACGCAGTGCGACAGAGCCATACAATGGAAAAATGTGGTAAGAAGAAAGGTTTAGAGGCTCAATTATTGTTAAGAAACTAGCGAAATTAAAGCCAAAAAGATCTAAAAGAACTAAAATGCCAAACATGATACAGTCATGCTAAATCCTGACTTCTCAAACAGGTTTAAATACTAGCTAAAGCTGCAACAAGGCTTCTTACCTTCTCCAGTGTCTTTGACACCAGAAGCACCATGCGGCATCTCATTACCTTTGTGGTGATGATGCCACACTGGCTATCATGAGGTAACAACAGAAAGAATAATGCCACACAAACACAAAATGGCAACACCCGCGAGAAACAAAATGGTGATGTGAAAACAATAAACTATAACACTCAAAAATAAAAGGAAAAACAGATGCAAAATACTACAAGGTTCAAAACCCCATATTCCTATTGACTGTGGCAGTAGTTACCGAATGCTGCCAGGTTTGCCCGTCACCTTTTTGTGCTATTTCTTTGTCAAGAATTTTGAATTTCAGCCTTGCATTTTGTTTGTGATTTTTGGAGTCTGGATATTAGGTGGGGAAAATTACTGTTGTATTTAATTTTGCTGTTCATTTCTTTATTTCAGCTTATTTCTTTCTTTGTATTTTCCATTTATGAGCCTTCTTTGTTATTGGTGTTCTCTTTATTTTCCAAATTATTTTAATAATTCTCACTTTCTTAGAAAGTTCTGTATTCAGTCATTCAGTTTTGACTGAGTAACTTTTTTAGAATTTGCTTCTTTAGTAAAAATTTCTGCTTCTTCCCCTTGAGCTACCATTCCTGTTTTGGTAGGTCACAGCCACGCCCACCCTAATGGCACAATGATGACAATGTAAGTCCCACCCACTTGTGACAGCTACACCTTACTTTATGAAACCACACCCATTTCCTCTGGAAGCAGTTCAAGCACCTCCCGCATTAGACACGCCTTCCACAAATGAACCCTTTGACAGCCCGACAGTGTGTGGCTCCTACTTTGGACCTGATGGTGCCAAGACAGGCTAAATTGGATTAGGTGACACACGCCTGATGAAGGCTACACTGCCACTACGTTGTGTCTTTTGCCTTTAATTTTTACTTTAAATGGATTAAATTTAGATAGATAGATAGATAGATAGATAGATAGATAGATAGATAGATAGATAGATAGATAGATAGATAGATAGATACTTTATTAATCCCAAGGGGAAATTCACATAATCCAGCAGCAGTATACGGACACAAAAAAAAACAATATTAAATTAAAGAGTAACAAAAATGCATGTAAAAACAGACAATAACTTTGAATAATGTTAGCGTAATTTAAATTTAAATTAATTATAATTTATGAAAGGTAGATCATCAGAAAAAGCAGCTGCAGCAGAGTCCTGTTTGACTCTCGACAATGAAGCTGTTATCATCATCATCAGCAGCAGCAGCAGCTTTTTGTCAAATTTTAATTTTGTTGTCTTTAGAGTTGCTGTATCACTGCCTAATAGTTAACTGGGCATGTGGCCATTCATCACCCCCCTCTGTCACAGTAGGCATGACTGGCCTTGATTTAACATAAGCTTCAATTTGGTAAGCTTGGCAATTCATAACACCTTTCCCTCAATCAATTCTACTGTCAAGAGAGGCACTTAGGGATTTCAGGTGCTGCGGGCATCTGGGCTGCAGTTACCTGAGGGTCCAAGTGCTTGTCAGCAGCAGTTCATTGTTATTCTACTAATGCTAGTGCCACATTACACAACTTCTAGTTGGAGGTGATGTTGAATTTGACGACAGGAGTCGCTGATCTCACCGCATGAGGATGTCAGATTACACGACTAGCAATTGAATGGACACAACAAATGAAATGACAAAGTTTTCACATTGAATCCCTTTTTCTGACAGCCAATAATCAACTCACTGACCCTCCAATGGTGTCTGAAGGCTTTTCAGGCATGGTGACTTTAGCTGCCCATTTTCTTTTCCCCATTCTGTCATGGCAAGTAAAACAGGAGACTTTGGACCAACAAGACACTCCATGGTGAAGGGCTCTACATTCTCTAAAAATTAGTCTTTCAAACAACATCCCTAAAAGGCACCTGGGACACAATTGATGTATGTGACTAGAAAAACCTAGCAGGGTGGCTCACGTTAGCCCCTTGGGGTCTTTACAGGACACACACACACAGACACTCAGATGAGCCGTGCCAGACTGCATGGACCTGCAAGGCCTTCACCTAACTTGAAGACACTGGGTGGCGAGGTGTGTTTAGAAAGGTTGGCTCACTCCGCTGATCTTTCAGCCTGCCAGGACGTTTCGTTATAGAAGGATGTTGCCCCTTGCTGCACCCCTCTGGTGACTCCTCTCACTTCCCAAAAAGAAAACTGCCTGTTTGCTTTGGTATGTCTGCCAGTGTTGCCAGGGAAACTGATGGCGGGTTAAGCATGGCTTTGGAAGTGGATTCTGTCAGTTGTGAGGCCTGGGAATGAATGGAATTAAGCCATTCGCAAACCTGTTGGGCTCCCCCCAGGTCCTGGCAAGCGTTTGTCATTTATTTGGAAAAAGTTGCCTTTCCTGTAGCGTGCAAAGCTATTTGGAGGTGACATACATGATCCAGACGTTAAACCCTCAGCCTTCCTCCGCACTTTGACGACTGGTCCGTCTGCCAGTGTTGCTAAGCAACAACACTGTGCCTGTTGCTCAAGTTTTAAGGCTCTTGTGCAGTGCCAGGTAGAGTGGCACTGAAAAGCCCATTGAGTGTAGCAAAGCAGCAGGAGTTGGACCCTGGGCAGTGGCTTATTGGCCGGGGGCTGAAAAGCAGCTGCATCTCCTTGGACTCTGGGAGAGAGATGAGGTTAATAATGCATTTTACACTTTCACACTTATTTATTCCAACACAGGGTCATGTGATGCTGGAGCCTATCCCAGGAGCACTGGGTACAATGTGGAAAACAGCCTCATGCAACACTGGTGCCAACTTACAGTCATTAATTAACCTGACCTGCACATCTTGGGAAATTTAGAGGAAAACTGGAGAGCCCAGAGGAAGAAGCAGAGACATAGGGAGAACGTGCAAACTCCACACTGACAATTTCTGGCTGCAGGATTCAGATCTATTAAGTGGCCACAATATACGAGTCCACTGATATTTTTGAATGCAAACGATGTCCTCTCCGTACTGCACACTTTCAGGACAGATGGAAAATATCAAAGTCATGAATAGGTATGTGTGAAGAAGTAGAAAGATCTACATAAGAATCAGCTGGCAATGCGGAAAACCTACAGTCCAGATGCTTCCATCTTATATAGTGCCTTTTATGTGTGTCATTGGCCCTCTTGTCTCTGTCAGATGACTAAGGCCCTGGCTCCTCCCATCGCCCATAGCTTGCCCATAAGCTAATCTATCTAGCATGCTAAGCAACACCAACCATGCAGCAGTCACATGATGGTGGAGTTAGGGAAATAAAAAATGAGCATGGCTTTCAGGAGGCACATGGATGTTCAGCTTTTGCCTTTGTGACAAACCACTGGAAGTTTCCTTGCACTGTTTAGTCACATGTTCAGTTTTTATTGCAAAACACTGGACAGTAACTGCATTACTTTGGCCTCATCTTCATTCCAAGGCTTCAGCTTCTGTTACAGTCTACACACTCTCTAAGACCACTGACCTACATCCACCTCCTCATACCTGTTGAGCTGCTGCCCACGCAAGGAAAAGCTCACACTCGAGCCACAAAAGGAGGAACAATGGAGCAGAGAGAGTCAAACGTCTTGGAGTTACAGCAGAGCCTTTACAAGAATTACATGAGACAGAACTCAACTGTCCGTACTGCAAATATGACCCCAGCCATGTCAATGCTCCTGGTTGTAGCCGCTGCATTAGGGGTGTTGAACTCCAGGCCTGGAGGGCCGCAGTGGCTGCAGGTTTTCATTCGTACCCTTTTTCTAATCAGTGACCAGTTTTCACTGCTAATTAACTTCTTTTCCCTTCATTTTCATTAAATGACAGCCAAACAGAAATGAGATGTGAAACAAGCCAACAGATGACCAGCTAAACTGGGATTTCAAACTCCAACCAATCTCTTAATGAGAAGCTGATTCTTGCTGTTAATTAAACCCATTTTTTAACTCCATGGCTTGTTGTTGCTCTCATTCTCCCACAGCAGACATTTCTAAAACTGTTCATTTTTCAGTTTTTTCTAAGGATCTGCGCTGGTATCCTGAAGGTTGCTGGTTCAAATCCCCGTCACTGCCAAAAGCGATCCTACTCTGCTGCACCCTTGAGCAAGGCTCTTAACCTTCAATTGCTCCAGGGGCGCTGTACAATGGCTGACCCTGCGCTCTGACCCCAAGGGGTATGCGAAAACTAGCAAATTCCTAATACAAGAAATTGTATAAGGTGAAATAAAGAACAAAAAAAAATGTTTTGGTGACTTGAGAGATCAGCCTTACTGAGACCTTCACCCCTCTTTATTTTCAGATATTGTGTGATGGGCACAGGTGAGCTGGTCATGTGGCGGCTTGTTTTGTGTCTCATTATTGTTGAGGAAAAAGAGACAACTAAGGGGTCTGAGTCAAGTTAATTAAAACTAAGGCAAAAGAAGTTAATTAGCAGCAAAAACTAATCACAAATGAAGAAGATGGTTCGAGTGAAAACCTCCAGGACACCCGTGGTCTACTCATGTGCCATTAATAGTGTCATTCATAACTTTCAACCTCTTCAGTCTCTTCTATAGTGCCGTTCTTATCTATCACTCTTTCGTACCTATCCATCATATAGAGCGCCTCTTATCTATCTCTCTCTCTGTCTGTCTTATATATTGCTTTTCATATCTATCAAGTTTATTTAGCGCTTTTTAAAACACTCTGTTGAACCTTCTGTTATATTGAACAATGGGGACAGGATGGTCTTTTGGCCTTGAACTTCTGCAGATTTTCTTTTTTTATCTCTAGCTTAACTGGAGATTTTTTTTTTTTTTTTGTTTTTTTCCTGTCTCTCTGCCATCTGACCTTATAATCGGACTCATCTTTAGAGACTCAGGATATGATACTTTTTGAATAATTATATATCTGTTATGTAAGCTTATTAGTCTATTTTGTATTACTATTTCTTTAAAATGTACACACTTTGTTTTTCTTCTCTTGTAACTTTTTCTTCGCCATCCTGTGTATGAAAATGTGCTAAAAAATAATGTTGTTGTGTTTAAAATTTCTCTCTTATATCCTACAGCCTGTCTTTCTCTGTTTCACATCTATCCATCCTATATAGCAGCCTTGATATTTACCTATCGTATAAGACAGACACAGCCTTTGATGTCTGTGCCTCTCATACTGGACCATCCAGATCTACCTCTCCATCATTTAGTGCCTCTTACATCCATCTGTCTGATTGTCTGCCTTATACTGTATATTGCCCTTCCTATGTATCTACTTTATAGAGTGCCTTTCATTACTATCTGTATGCATTATATTGTGTCTTTGAAATCTCAGTTTTACATAGTGCTTTTCACATCTGCTGTATATTTTATATAGTTCATTTTATACATATGTATCTGTCACATAGCCCCCTCTTATATTCATCAGTCTGTCTTATATAGAGCCTTTCATACATGTCAATCTGTCTGTTATATTGGACCTTAGATCTCTATCATATAGTGCTTCATATATCAGTTCCAGATACTGTATACAGACAAATACTCAATTAAAGGCTCTATCTACAGCATCGAAGACAGACAGATATAAGAGGCAGTACATAATAGACAACAAATGTGCAATATGATAGATATGAATGAGAGGCGCTATATAAGATGGACTGAGCCATTCATGCCTGTCATCTTATATAGAGTCTCTCATATATATATCTATCATATTGGACCTTCCTTGTTCGCCAACCCCTGGCCTGCATTACACGCCAGCCACTTCATGTCTCTGTCACTCGCGTATGTGGATTTCACTTTCACCAAACAACAAATCTTTAAATTCTCGTGGATACGCCTCTTCATTGGAAAGAAACACTACTTCTCTCTGAAGGCAACACGAATTAGACGATCTACAAGTCTCCAACTTAAAGTTTAAATCCAAACAATTTATTTGATCTCTTGTTACTGTTCTGTTATTTCACAGAGTAATAATTTCCATTTGTTTGCGCTAATGTGATCTTTACTATCAGCTTTTTGAGACTACTGAATTTTAGTAGTTTCATTATCTCTAACCTGCTCTGCATGTGTATTATGCCAACGTTGTTGAACCTCTTTACGATGTTCTACTTTGTCTTCTACTCTTTGTCTTTTATTTCCAGCCCCGGGCATGGTTAAATCTCTTAGTACAAAGTCTTGTCTCATGGGACTTGAAAGTATCTCCTTGTAAAAGTCACATCTCATTCAAGGCTAAAAAGTCTTGTCTTGTCTCAGGATTTTTTTTTTTTTATTATAATAGAGAGACATAGCATTCTATCATATAGTGCCTCCTATGTCCTAAATACTGTAAATAGACAGATATGAAAGGCTCTGTCCATCTTATACAACAAAAACATAATCATTTACTTCTAGAGCACATTTTCATACATATGTAGTTCAAAGTGCTTTACAAGATGACAAAGAATAAGTTACAAGACAAGAAAAACAATTTAGATAAGGCAATAATATTAAAGATTAAGTAACAACAAATCAAGGTAAGGTCAGAGGGCAGGGAGGAGAGAAAAAACAAACTAACAAAAAACAACTCTAGTTAGGCTGTAGAAAAAAAAAAAAACTAAATGTGCAGGGGTTCAAGGTTAAAAGACCACCCAACCCCTAGTGGGCATTCTACCTAATATACGGTAAATGTTCCAAAATTACACCTCTTAGTTCTCAGGCTTCACATGACAGAATTTGATGAAGTTGGTCTCGTGGGCAGCTGAGACACCCGCCTTCATTCAACCATCTCAGGGGGGCTGCATAGTGCCTTGATCAGGTGGTGGCTGTGCAGATCATCACCGCAGAAGAACCGGAAAAGACAGCAGAGAATAGTGGGGATTAGTACAAATAGTAGATCCCTGAAGACTATGATAATTCTGTAACCATATAGTCTATTAGGAATACAACTGAAATGTAGCTACAAAAAAGCCAAATTAAAATAAAGTTTTTTTGTTTTTTTTTATATTCCACAGTATTTACCAGTATAAATTTGCCAGGGTAAGTAGTCCAGATTTAATGTGCATAACAGCAAAAGGTCGCCTCACCACTTCTTTTAAGCCTGGCTCTTGTAGTTATAAGCAAACCTCAATAAGAAGAGCTAAGGTTACAACTTGGAGTGTACTGTGTGTATATCTATATACAGTATATATATATATATATATATGTATATACACACAAACATACTGCATATAGTGTCCTTTATATTGATCTCTCTAACCTGTAGTGCTTCTTATGTCAATTTGTAGATATATATACACTGTACATTATATATATATATATGGTTGAATTAGTTTACTGTCAAATAATGCAAAGAGTACGCGACACGTGTTTTGCCCTAATTCTGGGCTCATCAGGCGTACACACTCACTGCACCCCCTCTTTCAACCATTCTATGATCTGCTTCTCGCAACTGAAAGAGGGCACCGTGGCAGATGTTTGCCGACTTGCTGACCAACCACAAGCGTAACCACCCATACAATCAGATTGTGATTCAGACTATGAATGCCATGATATATATATATATATATATATATATATATATATATATATATATATATATATATACATACTGTATATATGGATTTGTTTTAAATACTATAGATAGATGCATATGAAAGGCTGTCTTATACTGCACCTTTCATATGCATCTGTCCTAAATGACTCTTCATATCTATCCATCTTACATAGTGCCATATAATATCTATCACATCATGTGTCTGGTGGCATGGTGGCGCAGTGGTAGTGCTGCTGCCTCACAGTAAGGAGACCTGGGTTCTCCCTGCGTGAAGTTTGCATTTTCTCCCCTTGTCTGCGTGGATTTCCTCCCACAGTCCAAAATTATGCAGGTTAGGTGCATTGGCGATCCTAAATTGTGCTTGGTGTGTGTGTGCCCCGCGGTGGGCTGGCACCCTGCCCGGGTTTGTTTCCTGCCTTGTGCCCTGTGTTGGCTGGAATTGGCTCCAGCAGACCCCCCGTAACCTTGCAGTTAGGATATAGCGGTTTGGATAATGGATGGATGGATGACTGACTGACTGACATCATGTCTCTCATATTCATCTATCTGTATTTCTTATATTTGTCACACATTGCTTTCCTTTGTACAATGTCTAAAAGTGAAAAGCATGTTAAAATGCAAGAGGTTTAAAAACACAGTAATGTTTCATGAGTCATTCTTTGTTGCATTACATTTTTGGTCTTTATTTAATATTACACCTTTCACAGCAGGGTGCATTTGCCCAGTGCATAAAGTTAAAATGCAATACAAGATATAAATGTAATAAAATAAAATCACAAATAATAAAAAGGACTCAAGCA
The DNA here is from genome assembly GCF_016835505.1 of Polypterus senegalus. Taxonomy (NCBI): domain Eukaryota; kingdom Metazoa; phylum Chordata; class Cladistia; order Polypteriformes; family Polypteridae; genus Polypterus; species Polypterus senegalus. The sequence goes on along the minus strand of NC_053171.1, from coordinate 28,793,334 downwards.
GACTTCCTGGCGTCCTCCTTGTTTTGCCGCCCTTATCCTGTTCTTTCCATTCGCCTTTGCACACCTGCTGAACAGGTATGTTAATAAGGGGCGGGGAGGGGTCAAACGGCTAATCAGGGGGCGGGAATTGCTAAGCGCACTTTGTCAATGTTCAGGGGGTGTGGAGTTTATGCGCCCCACACAGACAGCATGCACACTTGGGATGCGAACTTTGTGTCCTGGAGTTCCGTGCCACGTTACACGACATCACGCGAACCCGGGCTACATACACAAAGAGCACCGCCCTGTTACGTCTGACTACGACAGGTTCGAGTTCGGTTTTCAGTTGTCTCAAACCGCAGAGCTACCAAATTGCAGCTAACGTCTGTCGTGCAAAAGTCTTCGGGTAAGAAGCGTGAAGCGGGTGCGCAGCCACGGGATGGTTAAAAGCAAACCTCCCCCGCGTAACGTAATCTTGAAGGGGGGCGCATCCTCCACCCCTGACCTCGGTTCGACGATCATTAAACGGAGCCGCACAAACCTTCAAGGCAGAAGAACAGGCTTATCGACCACCCACTTTGCAGATTCTGGCTTCGGTATTGGTGGGTGGTAACAAAAGCCTTGCGTGGCCGTTTCGTGAATTTGTTTCAGTACAAACGTCCTCCTCATTTGCATGCAGTGGTCGACGCCCCCCGGACACTGAATTAGATTTAGCGGGCTCTAGAAATGGACAGACGGGCGTTAAACAGAAACACAAAATCCAAAGAGTCGGGTCGTGTTGGTGCTCACTTTTGCGCCATCACCTGTTGTGTGCCTTCGTCCGTGGTCTGTCACCAGTACCTCTTCTCTCTCAATCGTCTTGTCTTGTTTTCTGGCTCATTTCCCGCTCACCCATGTCCTATCAGATTGCAGTTATCACACCCACGTGCCCCTACTCGTCTCGCCAGTCGTGTATCACAGCACACAGCCTACAGATCGGCGCTCACGAGAAACCCCTCTGGTTCCACGTGAATGCGGACCCCCTCAGAGCCCCACCACGTGCTCACTGAGGCGGCAGACTGTCTTAACGTGGACAATTTAGCGCCCACGGCGGTTATTCCCACCGTGAGAAACTGCGGTCGGGGAGTCTTCACTTGAAATAAATCAGAGCTGTATAATGAACTAGCGGTGATTGGGAGTTGGGCGGTTTCCGGGAGATGATGGATCACTTGCGGGGGTCGGGGAGGAAACGGCGATTTCCGGGTGACTTGGCAGATCATTCATGACACTTCCTTGGCCTGTAGGGGTGGTGTATGCTGGGGTTTAGAACGAGAATCTAGTGGGCCAATGCCCACCTTCAACCACGCTGTCAACACGCATGCATCCAAACAGTTCTTGCTCAAAATCCAAACCTGTTTTATAGGCGGACATCTTTACACCTACACTAACACACTTTTGTATCCACCTGCCCCATCACGCAGTCTTTCACTCTAACCGCGTCAGTTGCTAAAATCCACGCGCGGTTTTCTCGTCTTGTGCTGCTTTAGCGTCGTGCGGCCAGTGCGTGGCAGTCCATCTCGTCTTTTTTAAACAGGCTGCCTTAAATCTTGTGAATTATATAGTTAACTCGTAGTGACATGGATTGGACACAGTCCTGCTGACCACATTCACGGCGACAAAATGGTCCAACGCCATATAAAACCGTCTAGGGGCTGCACGGTCACCGCGTTTGAACCCCAGTCGATTTGATTTTCGTTTGGTGCTGTGGAATCCGCACGCTACCAGTATTCCATAGGGAATACTGAGAAGACTTGATGTCGCTCGTACACGGCAGCTGCAGGGTTTCTGAACGTGGGTCCTCCCCCGATATCCCTAAAACAAGCGTCTTAACCGTGGAGGGCGACTGGACGAATTCGCGGCGGCGTATCCTGTAATAGGCCGTTCGTTACACGTTCAGGGTTGGGCTCTGGACTGTAATCATCTTTAGCGGCTTACATAATGTCACACCACTGACGAAAAAGTTGCGGCCCCTTAGCGTCAGAGCTGATGCAATACCGTAAATATACAGCAGATGACGCTATTGCTACATGGCTTTAAACGGTCAACGTTATCGTTTCCATATCATGAATGTCTGGCAAAACCTAACATGACTGAGCGATCTCAAAACTGAATCAGTGTTCGGCGGGTAAAGCCTATCACGACAGCAGCGAGCTAAAGGCTGGAAAGTCCGATCTGATCGGGGCGCCAGTCCATCGGAAGACTCACTCACGTTTATAGAGGGGGTTTATAGCCTACACGGGGGAAAACAAGGACGTGGTGTTCGCACCCAGGATTCTGCAAGCGCTAACCAGCCGACTAGTAAAACGTTAATGTGAAGTTGTGAATTTGGTTTAAATGTGACGACGGCTGAGGAGAGGTAAACGAAGAAACTGCTCCAGTTTCCAGTCTGCCCAACTTCTTATAAAATGGAAATTACGCCATCAGAGATATTTCTTCAATCATTCTTCCGCAGGAGCTATCATTAGTGCAAGTCAGTACAGTAGATCACTAGATGGAAGTGAATGCCATATTGCAACAGGAGGCACGTTCTCCCGGTGCATGTATGATTGTTATTTTGATCATCCCGAAGGCATGTGTGTTAAGTGGTTTAGTTGTCAGGCCAGATTAGTCAATGTGAGCCAGCAAATGCGAATGCCCTTACGTGGACTGGCGACACGTCCAGGACTAATTCCTGCCTTGTGCTCATTAATGCTAGTGTGGCTTCATCAAAATTTGACCCTGAATCAGATTTAGAGAGCACATAATCTAGATGATTAGTTAGCACCATATATCTCTGTTAGATGGTGGTCAAAACATGGCCCGCCCCACATGCCCTGTGATGAGGCAGGGTGGCTGAAAAGTTGAAGTGTTCACCTTTAAGGCCCAAAGTGGCCACCTCTGACCCACTGCGGAGCCCTGCGCAAGGCCCCTAACCGGACAGACCCCTAAACAACTTTAGTGCAATAGATCCTACATTAGATGTAGTACTTAAACCGCAAATGAGGCATGCTATAGATATCACTATGTAAAAAAATTGTAAAATGTTCATGATGGCTTTCTGGTTTCTTGCCCCATGCCAAAAAAAAGCCAGCTAAAGTCAAAGTAAAAAGTATGTGAACCCTTTGAAATGATCTGATTTACTGCATGAATTGGTCATAAAAAGTGATCTGATCTTCATCTAAGTCACAGGTACTGATATACACAATGAGCTTAAGCCAACAACACACAAAAACTTCTACTCTTTAATGTCTTTATTTTACAAATGCATTCAACTTTCACAGTGGTAGTGGAAAAAGTAAGTGAACCTTGGGATTTAATAACTGGTTGACCCTCCTTTGGCAGCAGTGACCTCAACCAGGCACTTCCTGTAACTGCAGATCAGACCTGCACATCGTGTGGGGGGAATGTTGGCCCCTTCTTCCCTGCAGAACTGCCCTAACTCTTCCCTATTCTTTGGTTGTCTTCTGTGTAATGGCTCTCTTCAAGTCATTCCACAGCATCTCAATAGAATTGAGATCTGGTCACTGACTGGGCCACTCCAAAAGGCAGAGTTTGTTCTTCTGAAGTCATTGTGCTGTGGATTTGCTGCGATGTTTGGGGTCATTGTCCTGTTGCATCACCCAGCCTCTTCTGATCTTAAGTTAACGGACAGACACCCTCACAGTATCCTGGAGAATGTTGATAAACTTGTGAATTTATTTTCCCCTAAATGATGGCAAGCTGTCCAGACCCTGGTGCAGCAAAGCAGGCCTAAATCATGATGTTCCCTCCACCATACTTTACTGTAGGGATGATGTTTTGATGTTGATATGCAGGGCCCTTTTTACGCCAAGTGAAGTTCTGCTTGTTCCTCTCAAATAGTTCAATTTTGGTTTCATCACTCCACAAAACATTTTCCCAGTACCGTTGTGGAGTGTCCAAGTGCTCTTCAGCAATGTTCTTTTTAGAAAGCAGTGGCTTCCTTCTTGGTGTCCTGCCATGGACTCCTTTCTTGTTCAATGTTTTACGTTTAGTTGACTTATCAACAGAGATGTTAGCCAGTTCTAATGACTTCTTCAAGTCCTTTGTTGTCACCTTAGGGTTCTTCTTTACCTCATTGCTGACTTTGCATTGTGCTGTTGGGGTCATCTTGGCAGGGCACCCACTTCTAGGCAGAGTAGCCACAATACCAAATGGTCTCCATTTAGAGATAACTTACCTAACAGCAGACTGATGAATATCTACGATCTTTGAGGTGACTTTGTAACCCTTTCCAGCCTTATGTAGATTAACAATTGTCAATCGTAGCTCTTCAGACAGCTCTTCTGTGCAAGGCGTGATTCCCATCTGGCTAGTCGTCTTGTCATAAGCTCAAACTCAAGCTTTACAGTGTTTTTTATCAGTCAGAGTAATTCTATGCCACACCACTGAACTCGTTTCATTAAATGGACTCCAGGTGTGCATAATTCTGACTGCAATGAGCTTTTTAAAAAGTCATTTAGTTTAGGGTTCACTTACCTTCTCCAACCTTCAGTTTCACAGTTTGAATGATTTATTCAATATGGTCAAAAATTCTCTGAAAATCTGTGTATCTTTAGTTATTGGAGACTGTTTGTTCATTATTGGGAATGACATGAAGATACGACCATGTTTTATATGGGAATTATACATAAATGTAGAACATTTCTCGGGGTTCACATACTTTTTACTTTGACTGTATGTGTGAGTTTCCAGGAGTACCGGTGGAGTCAACGGTGGCTCCCTGAAACCCCGAGCAGGATGGCGTCCCGTCTAAGGTTTGTTTCACTCATTTACAAGAGAGCTGACCCGCCATGAACAATCACTTTAGAAAAGGCAGGAATGAGTTCAGTATATGGACGGATAACACCAAGCACAGGCCAAAAAAAAAAAATTATGGACACGAGTGCATCAAATTTGCTTTGCTCTTACACGTTTTATTAAAGGGGATACTTCGTAATGGAACAGGTGCAAACAGTGCCTTGTTAGCATTGCTATTTGGGCTTTAGTTATTTGACTATTTGAATGCTACGGAGGAATATTTTAGACAAAGTCAAATACAAAAATGTATTGTGAACTGTGACAATATATAAATAAAAACAATGATATGTGAGCTTAAAAGAGGACGATTTTTTCTAAGTTTTAAACACAAGGGTTAATGTATGTCAATTTAGGAGACGATCATAGTTTGGGTTAAATCAGCTTTTAGCAACTGACTCGAGCTACAGTCCTGCTACCCATTTGATCCTTTAATTTTATTTCGCCATGTCGGTCTCATCAATGCTACACTTTGAGGATTATCATTGGCATCATAATCATTAATGTTGTTGCTCGTATTATTGTTTTGGACTGTGTAGGTCTGTATTGTTTAAAAATAAATAAATAAATAAAAAATGTTGCGACGCCCAGTGCCGTTTCTGGCCAACAGATTGCGCTCTCCATGGTGCAGGCAGTGCGGGTGCTGCGGAGGCGCACAACATACACATTACTTTGTGGCCTGGAACCCCTGCAGATTTTTTTTTTTCTCCAGACGTCTGGAGTTTTTTTTTTTTTTTTTGTCCTCCCTGGTCATCGGACCTTGCCTTTATTCTATGTTAATTAGTGTTCCCTCCTTTGAATTCTTATTTCTTTTTTTTTTATCATGTAAAGCACTTTGAACTACATCATTTGTATAAAAATGTGCTATTTAAATAAATGTGTTTCGTTCCGGACATTTTTATTACTAAACACAATTAAAGATCGGAATCTCTATATGGGACTTAGTAATGCCCCCTGACCACCAGAGGGCACTAACCTGACGGGTATGCCCGTAAAATTGGCACTTGGCTGGCGAAGAATTACGTCCACAGTACGTACGATTCATTCACCAATTGAAACCCAAATAATTTAAAATAAAGTAGTATGCAACGAAAACATATTTAAAGATAGGTTTAATTGTTTCTGCTCTTATATCGATTTATTGCTACATTAAAATGCGTTTGCATATTTATTTAATTTTGTCCAATGTATTCCACCACGGGGAAAACAGACATCACTTCTTACGGGAAAGAGATGTGCGAGTCTACCGAGCTATGCAGATAATGCAGACACTTTTAAGAAGTATCTGGACGAGATATTAAAACAGTTTAGCTTTTGGTAAACCGAGGAGCTCAATGTACTGAATGATCTCCTCTCGTTTGTCAAATTTCTTGTGTTCTTACAGTAGTTGGTTCCCAAAAGAACCATACACTTGAAGTGTCCAGAGTTTGCTTATTTAGATCTTTAATAAGCTCCATAAATAGATAGGAACACATTTGGGCAATTCCAGTCGGTTCCCGCTTTTAAAAGTGCCCTCCCTGCATACAGTAACGCAGCTAAATTCAGGTGTTCCGGATTAGCTCTATACAGTACATTAAAGACTTTTTTTTTTTTTTTTATAATCACATATTGGGGACGTTTTAAAAGCTCGAAGAACCAATTTTAAATACAAACTAATGAGTTCCTTGCCATGACATTACAGAACCATTATGTTAAAGAGTGCATTATGCAGGTCAAAAACAAAGTTAACTGCTGCAGGCCCGCTCACTGTCCGCGTCGAGGCTGCGTGTCCTCTCCGTGTGGTGAGGTTTCTGCTCTGCTTTATCTCTGACCTCTCTGTTTGATTACCTAGTGGCTTAAATCACAGCCAGCAGGTCGTGTGACGTAGTCGCGATGACACTGAACTGTACTCGCCAGGGACGCCAGTTCATTTCCCACGTGCGACTTACGGGTCACTTACTCACTTGCCTTTGCTCCGACTACAAAAAGTTGTTTAAAGATATGAAACGAACCCTGAACTTGTAAATCAACCTTGATAAAGGATTTTGATACATTGTAAATAATACTTCATCACCACAGGAGTGTGGGTGGCCAGCCCTGGTCCTGGAAGGTCGCAAAGACTGCAAGCGTTGAGTCTCCAACCATATTCCGTCTGTTTCTCTATCATCTTGCTGGGTCCGCACATTTCAATGACAGGCCCAGTCTCCAGGGGTGTCCACCGTTTTACAACTGGCCCACTTTGGTCAGTTTCGGGATATTTTGGAGGATGCAAAGTATTTTAATTCAGCGATTACTGGAATTACCAAACAGGAGCAGACAGTCGCCGTCTTACCATAAGCGTGCTTTGCCAACACCTTTGTTTATCACCGGATTGGTCTAATTTGATTCTGCACCATTCGTGGCCCCTAATAAGCAAATAAATGCCTTTATATTACAATTTTTATAAAAAAAGACTTTGGTGCCTTGCACCAACTCAATTATGCCTAAACAGAATACACAATAAAACACATATACACTCATTAATAAAAAATAAACCGTTACAATCAAACCATCACTTCAAGAAACGAGAATAAAAGAAGAACATCAACCGTGAATTTAACTTGTAGAAGTCTTACGTAAAGCCCCCTATCCCCCCAACGGAAAATAAAACACGCCAGTCTCTCATACATACAAACCAACTTAAACCAAACGTCCTTTCCTCGAGGACAGCTGGTGGTCCGGGCTGTCTTTAGCTGTGAGTGATTCAGTTCAAAGTAATTTAAAAGGTTCAGTACCGCACAGGCGTAAATAAATAAGTCCCAAAATCTAACTGTCTGGAAACGGCACCAGAACCAGCACCTGATATCGAGTCCCGCGCCCTCAGTGTTTCTCCTTCAGAGGAGCACCACCTGAGGTAGGTCTCATCCCGAATGGCCTTTCGACCTCAGGCGGAGTCTCAAGCTACGCTACTGTCACGTGTCCTGCGCCCTGTGCTGCCGGGATGCCGCGGACTTGGATTAAGCGGGTTCGAGAAGGTCGAGTGTTACGTTCATCCCGTCCAAACTTTGATTAACGGTGTTGTGTTGAATTAAAGCACCTGAACCCTTTTCATTAAACTTAAATTCCATATGTTTATTAAACATTTAAGTTTAACAGATATTTTTCTTCAGTCAATCCCACTAAACCTTTTTTCACTACATATGAATGAAAATTATATAAAGTGATGCGGAACATTAAAGGCATAGAACACAAAAGGTTGATTAAGTGTGTAGTGTTTTACCTATTAGTGCAAAAGGTAAACAAGTTTAATTGAGGTTGATCGCATTTGTTATGTATGATATTGGAAACAAAGAAAAATGCTTTCCGGATGTAGGGTGGGTGGGTAGGTATATTTATATATATATATATATATATATATATATATATATATATATATATATATATACATATATATATATATATACATATATATATATACATACATATATATATATATACATATACATATACACACATATATTGTCTTCTATATGCACAACTCCACAAAACCCATTGCATATGGAAAAAAAAAATTCAATCCACAAAAAGTTTTCAGCTTCCTTTCCATGCACTGTATACAAAGGCGTGGGGTTCCTTAGGAACGCGCCGTCAACAAAAGTAGGCGGTTCATTGTGCAAAGTAGCATGGTTTATGCAAATATAGGATCGTTATGTATATAAACTCGAATATTTTCAGTTTACTTAACTTAATTTAACTGTTACAGGGAAAATGGGAATGTCACATTAGGGAGATTAGAAAAACATTAATGCTGAGTAAAATTAATGAGTAATGACCATCCCCGAGACGGATTACTCTTCTGTTTAAAGAAAATATTTGGATTGCTTAATTTTAATGCAAACTAACTGTATTAGTGGGTTGTCTAACGAATTTAATTCAACGTAACTAGAAAAAGTAAATTAATGCCAGCAAAAATATCTATTTTAAAGTTAAAGTAATTCAAATACATACAACTGAACATATCCAATAGCCATTTTGGGGTTTGCTAAACCTGGAGGAATTGAGCGCGATCGGGGGGTTGGAATGGGCCTGAGGTGTTCAGTGTCATTAACTCGCTAAATCGCGTTGCTCCAAACAAATGCGCGCAGAAGATACAGCGAACCGGTCGGGCCCTCAGTGTTTGACGCACTGAAGTTTCCCTGACGATAAGCGCAGCTCACGGCGCGTTGCCAAAGACTACGCTTGATGGCGTCGCTTGACCAGCCTGAGTGACTGGAAAGAGTTCTTCGCTTTATCTCCACTGACACACACAAAGCGGCTCTACAACAGTTGCCTACGGGTATATGAACCGGCGGACGAAGTCCTGCTGGGCAAATCATGCGCTCCTTTCACGCTAGTCTCTTTCTTTTTTGGGGTCACACACAATAACGCATCTAGGAAAAAAAAAATCAGCAGGGGAAATTGGGGAGACGCATAAAAATGGGGAACGCAGCTGAATTTTAATGATGCAGCTTTCTAGCTGGCAGTAATGGATGTTATTAATTAACCTGCTTGCTCAATGCCAACGTAAATGGATTATCAAGTCCATATTGTGGAAATGATATGCTGCATCATTTACTGTATCTTGCAAAGTTAATGGTCATTGCAGCTTTGGTTTTAAATGAGCATCAAATTACGTTCTTGTGTTAAGCTTGTACATTATAAACACTACAATCATTCAGAGGCACACTGTATTGAAAAAGACACCACATTTAATTGGTATCACTTTAGATTAGGTGTCCCTAATTAGATAGATACTTTATTAATCCCAAGGGGAAATTCACATAATCCAGCATCAGTATACTGATACCAAAAAAAAAAAATTAAAGATAATGCATGTGGAAACAGACAATAACTTTGAATAATGTTGGCGTTTACTCTCCCAGTCTGTCAGTGGAGCTGCTCCTCTGCCTGGAGATGACAATGTTCAGTGGATGCAGTGAATTCTCCATGATTGACAGGAGCTTGCTTAGATCCCGTCGCTCTGCCACGGATGTTAAACTGTCCAGCTTCATTCCTACAATAGAGCCTGCCTTCCTAACATGTTTGTCCAGGTGTGAGGCGTCCTTCTTTATGCTGCCTCCCCAGTACACCACCGCGTAGAAGAGGGCACTCGCCACAACCGTCTGGTAGAACATCTGCAGCATCTTATTGCAGATGTTGAAGGACGCCAACCTTCTAAGGAAGGTCTAATTACGCTGTACTTACCATGTAATTACCTGTATAATTACAGATAACTAGGTGTTAATACCTTGTATTTACTGTGTAACACAATGTAATGCTGTGGTTAAGCACTCAATTGTAGTTGTTACTCCACAGTTTATATTCATGCATACTTATAAAAATTATGAAATAACATCCATCCATCCATTATCCAACCAGCTACATCCTAACTACAGGGTCATGGGGGTCTGCTGGAGCCAATCCCAGCCAGCACCGGGCGCAAGGCAGGAAACAAATCTCGTGCAGGGCACCAGCCCACCTCAGGGCGCATACACACACACACGCACCAAGCACACACTAGGGAAAATTTAGGATCGCCAATGCTAACAATTAATTAAAATTGCTGTCCACAATTTATACACATTTCATTCATACTTTGTATTTAAACAAACTACATACACAGTCCATTAATTCTCACTGGTACAACAGTCCATTGTTAAGTTCTCATCTCCCATTTGTGTATCATAAATAAATTTGCTTGCAGTGTAACATAAGTTTATTCTTCTTGTACTTTAGGGAAAAATGTTCACATAATCCTCAAGATTATCTCTGTCACTCCTAAAAATGCTGCTTTCGTAAAGGCTCTTTACTGGGTTGTGTAGCTCCACAGCTCGACCAAAGAACCATTTCATTCTGGGAAGGGTCCTTCTGCATATGAAGCTAGGTCTTTGGGCTCTGAACAAAGCAGAGATCTTTAATGTGTAGTAGGTTACCTAGAGCAGGTTAAGACCGATCAAGAAAACCTGCACTTCACCTGTGTCACTGTATACAGCAAGAGTCCTTTGAAAACTGGGAACTCACTGGTACTTCACAAATCTGCTACTAGTTATTCATGGCTCTTTGTGGAGTTGGTTAGGAATCTGAATAAATAAGGATCATTCTGGAACCTTCATGTGGATGGTTCTAAATAAGCCACTTTATCACCTTTATTTTTAAAGGTGTCCTCGACTTTGTAGTTATAATACGAGAGAGAAAAGACAGAGTAATCTGTTACCTTACATACAGTCAGGTCCATAAGTATTTGGAAAGCGACACAACTGTCATAAATTCGTCCCTGATCACAACCACAATGAATTTGAACCAAAGCAATCAAGATGTGACTGAATTGTAGACTTTCAGCTTTAATTCAACAAGTTTAACAAAAATATTATATGAGCCATTTAGAAAAGAGAGACATTTTTATACATGGTCCACCTTTTAAGGGGCTCAAAAGTATTTAGACAAGCTAACAATCATAAGTAAAAACGATCATTTTCATGATTTGGTTGCAAATCCTTTACGGTCAATGACTGCCTGAACTCTGAACCCATGGCCTTCTCAAGTGCTGTGTTTCCACTCCAGTGATGCTTTTCCAGTCCTTTACTGCAGTGGTCTTCAGGTGCTGCTTGTTCGTTGGACTTTCTACCTTCAATTTTGTCTTCAGCAGGTGAAATGCATGCCCAGTTGGGTAGAAGTCAGTTGATTAACTTGGCCATTGCCGAATATTCCACTTGTCTGTGTTGAAAAACACTTGGTTCGCTGTCACAGTATGTTTTGGCTCATTGTCCATCTGTACGGTGAAGGGCCATCAGTTTTGAAGCATTTGGCTGAATCTGAGCAGATAATGTAGCCCACCTGTAAACTTCAGACTTCATCCTGCAACTTATGTCAGCAGTCATATCATCAATGAACACCAGTGACCGACTTCCATTGGCTGCCATGTATGATCAGGCCATTACACGGCCTCCACCGTGTTTCACAGATGATGTGGTATTCATCGGATCATGAGCAGTTTCTTCTCTTTCCAACATTCTGGTACACATTGGTCTTAGTTTCCTTTGTCCAAAGGAAATTGTTCCAGAACTGGACAGGCTTTTAAAAATGTTTTCTGGCAAAGTCTAATCTGTCCTTCCTATGCCTGAGGTTAACCAGTGGTTTGCACCTTGTGATAAACCCTTGGTCTTTACTTTCGTGAAGCCTTCTGTTATTTGTAGACTTTGGCAATAACAGGCCTACCTCCTGGGGAATGTTCTTGGTTTGGCTAAATGTGTGAAGAGGTTCTTCTTCACCAAGGACAGAATTCTGAAATCATCCAGCACAGTTGTCTTCTGTGGTTTTCCAGACCTTCTGGTATTGCCGAGCTCACCAGTGTTTCTTCTTTTTAAGAATGTACCAAATGGTTGATTTGACCACTCTTGGTGTTTCTGCCATCTCTCTAAAGGGTTTGTTTTGTCTTCTCAGCCCAATGATGGCCTGTTTTTACTTGAATGGACAGCTCTTTGGACCTCATATTGAGAGTTCACAGTGACAGCTTCCAAATGCAAATTCCACAGTTAGAATCAACTCCAGACCTTCTACCTGATTAATAGTTAATGAAGTAATGAGGGACCTGCTCCCCCCGGCTATAGAACAGCTAGTCAGTCAAATGTCCAAATACTTTGGAACCCCTGGAAATGGGGGGCTATGTAGAAAAATGTCTGTCATTCCTAAATCGCTCATATGATATTTTTGGTCAATCACATCTTGATTGCTTTATTTCAAATCCATTGTGGTGGTGTACAGACTCAAACTTATGAAAATTGTCTCACAGTCCAAATACTTACAGATAAATCTTCAAACACTTCAAAACTAAAAAACTCCCCTAACCAGCTGCAGTGCTAACAGGTAAAGCAAGTGCAGCTTCAAAAGGCTCAAACAGCTCATGAAGCCGTCAGATTGAGTAAATTGGGTGTTAAAGCCCTTAAGTATTCCCTGCATGTCCTTCTCATCCTTCTTCTTCACCTGTCTCTGCAGTCTTCTTAAAATAATAATATAAAAAACAAAATCAGGATGTAGACGGACTTTTCTGTTTTGTTGTTTGTTTAGCACGGGGTATGGATAACTTAGCCTCATATTTGCACGCCGCAAATCAATGTAAATACATTGCAGTAATTTAACGTCTTTAATAAACATGCTGATTTTTTATTCTTGATGTCAGCTAACTTTGGAATAAGTGCCAACCTATGGCGTAGCCACGGGCGTGCCAGTGCCACCAACCTCGTCGGCACACCCAGTTAAGATAATTGTATAAGTTCACTGGCAGTTCATTTCTGACCCTGTATAGATACCCACCCATTTTATTAACCGGCTTATCCGGGTGGGATTTTGGGTAGCACGAGCCGAACCCAGCAGGCATTGGGCACAAGGCAGAAGCACCACCTGGACTGGGCGGCTGCCCATCACAAGGTGAACACACACAGACACAGACATCGGCGGCATAATTTAGCATTGCCAATCCACCTGGCCCTGCGAGTCTTTGAACCGTACGAGGAAACCCATGCGAACACGAAGAGAACGTGCAAGAATGTTAATAAGCGCGCATTACTAAGGTGTGTCATAGTGAAAGTAACGTGACAGCAGTTGTCATTCAAATGGCGTTCGGGAATGGCGAGTTTGTGCAATAAGCCCACTGGTTACGATTTCACTGACTTAAAACTGACCCATATCAAAACTGTTTATGTCAGTCTTTTTAAGAGGTCACGCATTGTGCTGAACGGACAAACTGCTGAAGACAAAAGAGACCATCCAGCTGGGAGAACCCCGACACCGAGTCCGAGTCAGCTGCTCCTTTCAGCCTCTCACCCAACCGCGAGATCTTTACATGGCGTTGCACCTAACATACACTTTCCCACATTTCTGAGAATACACGGGCGCTGGCTTGCTAAAATTGAGCAATAAGTGGTCTTTACATTACCTTTTGATGCAAAAAAAAGTTAGTCAAGTAAGTTTCTAACAACCCTATATGGACCAAATCTTAATGAGTTGAAAACACAGATCTGCAAGAGACATAAAACGTCGTCACACTAAAATGATTCGCTAACAGTTCAGGTCTGCGCGTATTTAAATACCAGACCGGTAATGGAGCGAGATTGTGTGATTGCTTTGTAGTGTTGATAAAAGGATTGAAAAATCAACAGCTGCAAGCTAAAAAATATTAAAGTTTGGAGAACTGGCTATGTAGGGTTTAAAAAAAAAAAAAAACACTCATTCACGTCCTGAACCTGAAAATTCCATTAGATGGATTAGGGTGCTCCTACACGGGTGCGCCTTGCACAAAGCTTTAGCCGTGAGGCCAGGCCATGGCATCATGTACTGAACAGCCACGTAAAAAGAATCTGAAGTGCCAGCACCGGACTTTGTGCCGCGAACAAGATACGCGGTGGGCTTTGTATTGAATGGTTAGCTCCTATGGCATTCTTGTTTCTGAGCATCGCAAACTGTAAACAAGTGTTGATGTGCCCGACAGACCGATTGGCTAGATGGAGTAATTACGCTCTTGCTTAAGGAGAATATTTAAGATGGAGGTTTGTATGCGCAGAGTGCGCGGGACTCGTTTCATTCTGAGAAAGCTCGGAATAACGTTGACATTTACAAAAAGAGAGAGAGAGCGAGCGAGAGAGAGGGGGGGAGAGAGATCTGGCTGATGTGAAGCTTCTAGACGATTTGACATTTTGGGACAGAGCGATATTTACCAACAGCTTTGGGGATTGATCGTTTTAAATGACTTTGGACTAAGATGATCACAGATAAGACACTCCGGGACGTTGGAGTGTCTTAAGTGAAGCTGAACTTTTAAGGACTGTCAGCAAGGTTCCACAGAGGGGTCCCTATAGCTCTTATTGAAGAAGGGGAGTTTGGTACAATTGGTTTGTGCTGTGCATGTGTGGGAGTGTGAGGCGACTTTTAGTTATGAGTAAAAAGTAAGATGCCTTTAAGGAAGTCTGGGTTCGGGTGTCTATTGGTATATGGGGGTTCTGTGCAAGTTAAATTCACGGCTAATATATATTATTTCATTCATAACTGCAATAGTTTATTATTATTAATGAGTTATATGTGAAGTTAATGATTTGTGTGTTTTTACAAATATTTTTAGAAAGAACCCCCCAAGGTGCACGAACTATTCAATTGAAAACTGAAAACAACAGGTGACAAACAAAGCTGGTGTTGCGAGACCTGTCGGGCAATTCCAGTTACTACAATATTATTCCACTTTTTTCGTTAAGTTAGTTAAGTGTCCCTCGAGGTATCGATTAACAGGTTTCGTGTGCTCACCCGCAGCGTATTTAGCTTGATACAGTAAAATAAATTCAGCTTCTTAGTGTTATACAGATGTTGGCGATATATAATTTACGCGTGCTCGCATAAAATAAAAAAAAAAAAAAACTGTAAGCGAACTCCGTACCAAGGATTAGTGAAGATATGACAAGACAAGTTACTGACAGATGGCAGCTATTACGACCTTTCACGGTACACGAGCGAAACGTGCAAAAACACGTCTGCTAAATGTCCACACCCGACGAGTCTCTTACCAACAAAGGGCACTGTGGTAAAACACGGCTGCGGCGTTTCATTTGGTTAGCTGAGTATTGTATGACAAGTGCGTCCGAAGCCCCTACTAAATTATTAAGGCATTCGCACGTCAGACTGTTGGAAAGTTTGAAGACGGGCTACTCAAGTTTTATCAAAGCCCGACCACGCCCCTTACTGCACAGGGCCAATAGAGGCGATCCGCGATGTTCCGCGTTCCCGACGCCTGACTGAACAGAGATAAAAGCGAAGCCACAGTGCCGCGGAGGGGTTTTGGAAGATTTCGTAACGGACAGTTGGGGTGCTTATCTGGCTCGAGCAAGAATGCCCGGGGATCTAGAAGTGCAAGAAAGCGGCAGTCACTCAACCGTAAGGGGGCACTACCGCTCCCAGAAGCAATATCAGAAAAGCTCATTCGCGTTCTATCAGGCTGTGCGGGACTTACTCGCCGTATGGATTCTAGAGGACATGCGGAGCATGGAGGTGTTCCACTGGGAGGACGACGGCAGGGCTCTCGCTTTCTCCCCGTCCGAAGCGTTACTCTATGCAGTAGTACATGATCACATGTCTTACGCCCGCTACCTGCTGGCCACATATTCGCTGCGAGCCCTTGACGTACCCAGCCGCAGCTTCTGCTGCTGTCCGGCCTCGGCTGCGCCGCATATCACAGTGGCCGTCCGCTACAATCGCACTGGAATTCTGCGCCTTATTCTACAGACTTTGAAAGGCTGCACTGCCGCAGAGCGATCCGCCTACCTGAACCGCAGAGGCTGTTCGCATCTGGACAACGGCCGAACCCCTCTGCACCTGGCCTGTGACTTGGCCCGTCCCGAATGTGTTGCCCTGCTACTTGGACACACCGCCTCTCCATACGTAACGGACTGCAACGGTGACACTCCGCTGGACAGCCTCCTGCGCCAGATGTGCCACAGTGAACTAGACAGACGGCGGCAGCGCGCCTGCCTTCGCCACTTGCTGTTATTCATGCCCGAACTTCGCTTCAGTATGCGGAGGCAAATGCGGGAGCAGCCGGATATTTGGACACACATGCTGGGGGAGCAGACCTTCCTATATTTATCCGGTTTGGCTCCCCCCACGCTCTTCGTCTGCACTATGCAAACGTTGATCAGAACGATCTCCCCTGATAAGTTACCAGATGGACTGGAAGAACTGCCGGTGCCAACATTGCTGAAGCCACTGGACGTTAGGCTGTGATGCCAGCTGAGAAGTGACTAGACGGGGAGGGTGGGCCGAAACTGGACTAAAGACATAATTCTCAGGGACATTACTGGTTGCCCTGTATGAACATCAAGTACCGATTCGGCCAGTGTTTGTTTGCAGGGTAGGGGGGTAATAAATGGTGCAGAAATTGCAAGGACGATAAAGAAAGCAGAACACTGACACGACTGAAAAAGCAAAATTAGATTAAAATGCACCCGCCATGGTCAAGCATCAAGGCAGGGACTGCAGCAGCAGGACCAGAGAAACTCCTTTGCACTAGTTGCCTGTTGACAGATAACTCATAAGTGTTATCAATGCTGGATGAACAAAGCTACATATTTATTTTTTATTTTAGCCACTTGAAGGCACAAGTGACTCTGAAAATGACATGTACATATTGTATGTAGTGCATACTTATTTAAATCTGAAAAAAGATGCCATATTTTTTTTACAATAATGCTTTATGAAATTGGTGAGCTGTGTTTCAAATAAGAGGTTTATACTGCCTTAAATAAAATGAACCATTATATTTTAAAAATTGTCAATTCTTTTCTAACAGCTTACTGCTTCAAGTGTTCACATAAATTCCTCTGCTTAATCTTTTTTATGGACATGAGATGCCAAAACCTAACCTGGCAGCATTAAACACAAGGCAAAAAGTAAACCTGAACATGGAAGGAATGGTGTAAACACATATAGCACTGCTACTATAAGATTGTGTTCATCCGTTGGCTCTAATGGCCAGTTTCTTGACCCTGGAAATGCAATGATCAGCAATCATCTTAAAGCCGTTGCAGCCAGGAAGGTGTTATTAATAGCAAACATGTTGTAGTCAGTAACATTCATCTTCTTTCAAAGTTTACAAATCACAATTAACTTGTTAATATTGATTGATTACTGAGACTACACCTTGGGATACCCAATCTCTCACAAACATGTTACATTAAGTAACAGTCCCCAAAAATGCTGACGGCAACATACCTGCCAAGAAAGAACCTTGTTCAGGATCTGAGTTAATAAGACATATGGGAATAAACCAGGTAAGGAGTGCCAGTTTTTGGGAGAAGGGGGTTCCTTAACTGAGGAGATAATGTCCATCCTGCAACAATTCAAGGTATTTAGTGGCAAGTTCACGAATGGCTTAACCTGTCTGTACATCGTTGATTCTGTGATGTGTTGACTGCCAAGGAAACTGACCAAGATCTACATAAAGAAGCAAACACAACAAAGCTACTGTGACAAATGCTTAGAACATATACAAATGTAATAGTTGAACCAGAATTGTTTCACTAAAAGATTAAAAGTCACACAATATTTAAACTAGAATTTAAATATATCATTTATCCACAGAATAAAACTGCTGAACTAATGTGCATCATATTGGATGAAGCAAGTCCCAATTTCTGCACGAGTAATCAATCCCCCACGGCTGTTGAAATGGACAGGCCTATTTGTTTTTAATTATTAATAACAGTATTGAAAAATTATAGTAAGTAATTGGTAATACAGTAATTAACAAAAATACATTATATATAAACAGAATTTGATGTTTATTTCAACTCACAGTCAAGCGACATTGTAAATAACATCACTTACATATTAAATAATATTAAACAGTGATTTCAGTTAAACAGTTCACTGAAGTGTCCCCTTTTTTCTTAATTGTGGTTGAATGTGTGCTTTTTGTAAAATACAAGCAACTGAAACATTTACGTAACTTGGGCCAGGAGTGCACCTGAAAGTCGTCTCATCTCTGGGTTTGTAGATTTGCTTTAGATGTGCAATGATAAAAAAAAACAAAAACATAATCATTACAAATTAAATATTTAAAAGCAGTCTAATATTGCACAATATATAAAATCAGTCTCATTGCACAGACTCGGTTTCCCTTAATTGTTATTTTGAAGTAATATTAAAGATAGTGTGTGATAATATAATTAACAATCAGTGTTCTTCAAGCATCATTTTTTGAATAAAAAAAAAAAAATCACCCGCCTCTTTCCCTTCTGAAAACCGTAATAAACCATTTCTATGATCCATGTCTCCTTTAATAATGGTTTTTATCTCCCGAAAATGGTGCGTAACAAATACAGCTTAAAAAGCAAGTACCTGCACTGAGTCAACCTTGAATAGTTCAGATTTATTCCAACTGTCCAATCATCCACCCAGTTGTGCACTGCAGGAATCTAATTTTTCCAAAGGTTAACATTACATTTCCAGAAAACACAGACTACAAATCTCAAGCATAAGCTGTACATTAATTTTACAAATCACTTTTCATTATACTATGTACAGTTTAGGTATATTAGTCTTGAACCTGTCCTTGTCAGACGGTCCTTCATATTTAGGGAACCATCTCTTCTATCTCCTTATGTACATTCCGTATATTTGCTTTAAGTAAATATAATGTTAAGTATTTTATACCATCTTTGATTTGTGAAAGTAATGAATCCATGATAAGAAAAAAAAGATCTTTTTCTATAACATTTTGAACAATATTTGCTCAGGTATTGAACCCTAACATCCCTTGCTATGCAATGCTCTAAAAAATAAAGCAACTTCTAGGAAGCATAAAGTAGGCAGCCCACTCACGAGCTGCAGCAGAATAACGATAATTTAAAGGAAAAAGGCATTACATGGACATCAAGTATATAAAGCACAA
Source organism: Polypterus senegalus (assembly GCF_016835505.1). Taxonomy (NCBI): domain Eukaryota; kingdom Metazoa; phylum Chordata; class Cladistia; order Polypteriformes; family Polypteridae; genus Polypterus; species Polypterus senegalus. Next base: position 28,774,097 of record NC_053171.1, on the reverse strand, counting down.
GTGTAATAAGAGTGTAATGGCTGAAGAAAGGCCTGAGTGGGGAACTGCAGCTAAATGTTTAATACAGCTGCAGTGCACAGATATTTATAATTCATATTCTTATACCAAAAAATACTTGCATGTTGAGAACAGAATAGTCCAAAATAAAAAAAAAATAAAAAAATTCTCCTTTCATAACCTGTATACACATGACCATGGTGAATAGTCACATGCAACACTGAGACTTAACAACCGCCCCAAAAAAACAAACAAGTAATCATCTTGGTAGTTTTGCATGACTGACCTATTAGATCTCTACAGTATTTGGAATGAACAAGGTAATTCATTGGTCTCAAAAATTAAGCTCCCTAGACATTCCTGAATATGCAACTTAAAAAGGAACACAAATTTTACCTTAATAATCCCTCAGTTTAAGACACACAGAGGCCCATAAACAATAATTCATACCACCAAAACAAACCAGGTAGCTGACTGTTAAATACACAAAACAACAGGCCAATCAGCTGATGTTAGTCGAACAGGCAACTGTCAAATTACTTCCCATTCATCCTCAAGGTCTTCAGAGTGGGCTGCCATGACGCCTGCACCAGGTTTTATGCTTGAGTTGTCCTGACGAAAGGTTTTAGTGAGGCGCTGAATCAAACAACCATTCTGACTAACTGCCCAAAGCTCATCCAGGGGTGTCACTGTAAGAGCAAGGCAGAAAGATGAACATCAGGCTCCACTGATTCCTTTCAGAAATGAGAAATCATTCTTAAGATACATGCTACTTTTTGCTAGCCGTCATGCAGGCAAGTAGCACTTCATGGCTCCTGGAAAATATGATGTTGAGCAGAACTAAGCTTAGGGCAGAACTGAAATTTTCCTATGACATAATGTTACAAACAGGTTAACATTTGGAACTTAAAACTGCCCTGAAATACTACAAAAACATCTGTTGTGAGAACCCTAGACTACAGGAGATTAGCATTCATAGAAAACACATGGAACCCAGCATAAAAATTGTTCTGGTATGTGGACAATCATGGAACAAATCTCTGTTTGTAGCAGTTAGTTACTGACAGCTTCCTAGCTAAGTGACAAAAATGTAGTTTGTGAAAAATACTGTACACAGTACATAACTTTTAAATTATGCAACAGTCAATGCTATTCTTGAATAGAAAGCTAATCAGCAAACCAGACATGCAGTATATATACATGGCACTTTCAGCTTCAAGTGCAAGCATTCAGAAGACAGACTTCGCAGAGCCACATTCACTTTATTTTGAAACCCTCATCAACAATACCATATGTGGCCTGATGTCTTTCCAATGTTTAGAGTTTATCAAAAGGATATACAACCTGACCATTTTTAAAGGTTTTTTTTTTTTTGTTAGTAGTGAGGAGGAAAATTGACTGTTGAGTTATCATTACCATGCCAAACATGGTAGTAACCAAGAGTGAGCGCAATTATTAGGTACACAGTGGCTTCACCTCTAACTTGGGATCAAACAATGCTTCATGCTGCAGATGCGTGTGGGAAGGCTGTAGGTGAAAATAAACAAACCAGCGGAGCTAAAGAATAAAAACATTTTAACACTGGTAGTCAGCTTTGTTCAAGTTCCAATTCTTTGTCATACAGTATATAACACAGAACAATGAAATGTTGTCTGCAGACAAGATGCCATCAGTGCTTCAGAATAGGCTTGCAGTGTTTCAAGTCTCAGTTTAATCCTGCACTGTAGGCTTTCACAATATAATTTTCATTGTCTTGTAAGATGATACATGCACTTAGAAACAAAAAAGGAAAACATTGTATTTCACTTACACACACACAGACTTGGATTCAGTTTACAGTGCTTCATTCACTAGCAATACAAAGCTATTATCAATCTCTGCAGGAAGCACGTTAATTATTCAAGCAATGATGACAGTATGTACACATAAACGTTTCGATCATAAACCACATCACTGCAGATTAACCCCTGTGGGTGACTGTTTGAATGAACCACAGTAAGACAGACAAATAACACATACAAACTTTTACACTGTGATTTATAGGCTGCATTACTAGGTATTAGGTATTACGAAGTAGATGCAAAATTATTAAAATCTGTAAGTTGGTGAGTGGTATCTGCAGATTTTTACATTTTTTTTTTATAAACAGGACTTGTATATATCTCATAACTGATCTAGGCTAAGAGATTAACAGATGTTAGGTAACTTGCTACCACTAACTAACATTAAATAATAGGCCAAGTGAGGAGTGCTTTGAATAAATAAGCAATCTAAATGATAACAATAATTTATTGCTAGCATCTTCAAAAGTAGGTAGCACCATTACATAGGTACCATCCTCAAATCTCAAACACAAGAAGAAATTTAACAAAACGAGGTGAGATCATTTAATCCATCAAGCTCATCTAGGGTTGCTAATAGCTCTGCTGTTCCAATATCACATCCTGGTATTTGATAAAACATGTCAAGGACTTGATATCCAGCCACCTAGTTCAGATATGGTTTAAGTGACCACAGCAAAAGAATTTTAAAATTTTCTATTTTGCAAGAAGATACCATCATCAGTATCATCACCTTAGCTACATTTGATACTGTTGACCACGACAGCGACCTGGGAAACATTAGACTAACTGGGTGACATTTTATCTGTATGGTTGCAAGCAATTGAGAATCCTGCTCCCTACAGCCTTTCTCCTGTGTTCATAGAGCTTATGTGGATCACTTTTTATACTACCATGCTGCTACTGGGTAATTAAGTCATGTTTAGCTTTACCTAAAGGTCTCTCCTGGATGCATATCTGACAAGGAAGAGCTGACTACTAGTCTTATAAACATCACTGCCTCTACAAATCTGCTCAAACCCAAAACAAATTAAACTTATTCCATCTTGTTAAATCACCAGAACAAGTTAAGAAGGTCGGTTCCTTCACAATAAACTAACTCTTACAAAATTATTCCATCTTCCACTGTGACAAGTCTGGAGACATACTTGACAGCTTGAGGACTCCCAAAATCCACATCTGTTGCAATGAAAACTCTAATTTTTATCATCTATGAAACATTTCCAGAGTCTAATCCTACTTTTCTAGCTCACATGATGAAGTAAATTATCTTGCTTTAATCGCTCAACAGCAGGGCTAATGTAATTTTCGTTTAATGGTCTTCCTCCAACAATGTATCTGTCAGAAAAATAACCCAAGCATTGTTGTGACTACATTAGCCTTCACTTGGGTTGTTGGCACTGGCTTTCTGTCAAATATCAGATTTTCTTTAGAGCCCTGGTACGGACTTATGTTCCTACACCATATAAACCTGTCAGGCATCAGAGTTCTTTTGAGCTAGTCTACGTACTGTTCAATTATCTCAACATACAATCATTAGAAAAATGTTCATTCAGCTTTGTGGCTCTTCCTCTCTGGAACTTAATTCTTATGTTTATTTGTGAAGCTCATTCTGTTACCATATTCAGATCCAGACTGGTGACACATATGTTCTCTTGGAGTTTTTCATTTACAGATTTTATGGTTCCTGCAAATCAATGTGTTTGTACTGTCACTACTTAATCATACAGTAACGTGCACTGTTCAGCAACTTAAGTACCTTGCTTTACTAGCTTTGAAAGTTCTTCCCTAAATTTTCAATTTACTTTGTTCTATTACTTTTAACCCTTGGTATTTTTGTTTTACACCTGTTGTTGACCTCCACAGCTCAATTAGAATTCTTAACAAATCATAATGGGTCAAAGTAATGGCACTAAGTAAACTGGAATGTACATCTTTAGATATAGAATGGAAATAAAGTAGTCAAAGAAAACACAGGCAGCCATGTATAAAAAAGGAAGCAAGTATCACATTTTTCCATTTAGTATGTACTTATTTTAACATGACTTACAAATCATGTGTTTAGTGTAACTGTGTCCATATTTCTTTACATTGCACACAAACAGCTGAAGTAAACTGAATCATGAATCATCATTGCAAATCGGGCTAAAAACAAACATTACCTGATGTTAAAAATGACAAAATATTAAAAAGGGCACAAAAGGTTTGGCTATAACTCAACACATATAAAATCGGCCACTATTCTAAGTTTTCATACCTGTTAAACAAGTCACACATCCAGGAATTTTCTTCCAGTAATCTCCTGCTGGATTTTTATCTGTAATGCCATATCTACGAGCGAGGTCTCCATTAGGACAGCATACCCAAACTGTTCTCCTACTCACTGCAAGGTGACTGGCCTGCAGACCTAAATATGACATAAACATGGCCAATATTATGTATAAGTGCTTTGAAATTAAACGGGACAATGCAACCAGAGACGGAGCTTTAGTAAAATATTTCCGCAATACACCAAAACAAAAATTCACAAGAAAATTCAATAGTGTATAAAGTAAAATGGAAAAGTAATGACATTTTAAAAGCATATATGATTAATTTTCGGACACAAAAATGTTTTGTAATAGTATGTATGAAAAACATAATGCAATGGTAGATATAAGAAACATATGGGCAATGCACAAAGCTTCAGATTGTGTTTTGAAGGGTTGCACAATAAAATTGCAAACTTAGAAAACATAAAAAGATATATTTTCAAAGCAATATAATATACTATTAATACACTTGTTATATTCTGATCTCAACTCCTTCTATTAAAATTAATCAATCTTAATTACAGTGGTGTGAAAAACTATTTGCCCCCTTCCTGATTTCTTATTCTTTTGCATGTTTGTCACACAAAATGTTTCTGATCATCAAACACATTTAACCATTAGTCAAATATAACACAAGTAAACACAAAATGCAGTTTTTAAATGATGGTTTTATTATTTAGGGAGAAAAAATCCAAACCTACATGGCCCTGTGTGAAAAAGTAATTGCCCCTTTGTTAAAAAATAACCTAACTGTGGTGTATCACACCTGAGTTCAATTTCCGTAGCCACCCCCAGGCCTGATTACTGCCACACCTGTTTCAATCAAGAAATCACTTAAATAGGAGCTACCTGACACAGAGAAGTAGACCAAAAGCACCTCAAAAGCTAGACATCATGCCAAGATCCAAAGAAATTCAGGAACAAATGAGAACAGAAGTAATTGAGATCTATCAGTCTGGTAAAGGTTATAAAGCCATTTCTAAAGCTTTGGGACTCCAGCGAACCACAGTGAGAGCCATTATCCACAAATGGCAAAAACATGGAACAGTGGTGAACCTTCCCAGGAGTGGCCGGCTGACCAAAATTACCCCAAGAGCGCAGAGACGACTCATCCGAGAGGTCACAAAAGACCCCAGGACAACGTCTAAAGAACTGCAGGCCTCACTTGCCTCAATTAAGGTCAGTGTTCACGACTCCACCATAAGAAAGAGACTGGGCAAAAACGGCCTGCATGGCAGATTTCCAAGTCGCAAACCACTGTTAAGCAAAAAGAACATTAAGACTCGTCTCAATTTTGCTAAGAAACATCTCAATGATTGCCAAGACTTTTGGGGAAATATCTTGTGGACTGATGAGACAAAAGTTGAACTTTTTGGAAGGCAAATGTCCCGTTACATCTGGCGTAAAAGGAACACAGCATTTCAGAAAAAGAACATCATACCAACAGTAAAATATGGTGGTAGTAGTGTGATGGTCTGGGGTTGTTTTGCTGCTTCAGGACCTGGAAGGCTTGCTGTGATAGATGGAACCATGAATTCTACTGTCTACCAAAAAATCCTGAAGGAGAATGTCCGGCCATCTGTTCGTCAACTCAAGCTGAAGCGATCTTGGGTGCTGCAAAGGACAATGACCCAAAACACGCCAGCAAATCCACCTTGGAATGGCTGAAGAAAACAAAATGAAGACTTTGAAGTGGCCTAGTCAGAGTCTAGACCTGAATCCAATTAAAAAGGTGGTTCATGCTAGAAAACCCTCAAATAAAGCTGAATTACAACAATTCTGCAAAGATGAGTGGGCCAAAATTCCCCAGAGCGCTGTAAAGACTCATTGCAAGTTATTGCAAACGCTTGATTGCAGTTATTGCTGCTAAGGGTGGCCCAACCAGTTATTAGGTTCAGGGGGCAATTACTTTTTCACACAGGGCCATGTAGGTTTGGATTTTTTCTCCCTAAATAATAAAAACCATCATTTAAAAACTGCATTTTGTGTTTACTTGTGTTATATTTGACTAATGGTTAAATGTGTTTGATGATCAGAAACATTTTGTGTGACAAACATGCAAAAGAATAAGAAATCAGGAAGGGGGCAAATAGTTTTTCACACCACTGTATATAGCAGCTAACAGAGGATTCAAGAAAATGAAGTAGGCAGAAAAAAGCTTTCTATGTAACAGCAGATTTCCTAAAGTTTTGTTAAAAACAATAGAGGTACTTTTTATTTATTAACTTCTTTTTCAGTGATTTAATTATTTCTCTAATGTTTTATGGATTGTAACTCAGCAATATAAATTAGCAAAGCACATTTTGTTGAAATGAATTGGACCATACTCAAAGTTTCGTCATTCAGACTCATTTATGGTCATTTAAATGGCAGGTATAACTGGATATTAATGGTAAGAACATGTTATGGTAACTGAATGCAGAGAATCTTTTCACCTGTCGGTAAATGGTTATTAAAATAACAAAGCAGAACTTTAGCTGATACACGGTAAGGCTTGGGAAATGTATTATTTCATGGAAGGGACTTTGGGAGAAACAAACGGAGCATTGTGAAAGAAAGCAGGCATTTACATATTTCAAAACATTGATGCATATAAGTAATATAATATTTTATAGTTTAATAGTGCATATACTTTATTCCATACATTAGATGCAAAAATATAAATTATAAGCAAATCAAATTCATATTACTGTATATTGTATTTTTAGAAACTCAACACTTGTTTTAAATATGGACATTGTACATTTTATTCATAACTTTATCTTGAGCAAGGAACTGTTTTCTAATTAAATTACTGATGCTTTAAGCTATATAGCACTAGTTCAAATTTACTTGTGACTTTCTACTAAAACAAATATAACCTTATGTTAGTCTACAATATAACCTGTTAAGGTCTAAGTTCAGGGATAAGCAGGTGGGAGAACCTATGGTGTCTTGGATAAAGGACCATCTGTCTGGCAGACTGCAATTTATGAGGCTTAAGAACAGTGTGAACAGCATTGGAGTGACACAAGTGAAAGTCCCTTTCTCTTCAGCCTGTACATCTTGTACTATTAAATACAACAGCACGTCATGTCTCGTGTAGAAATTCTCTGATGATCCTGCACTAACAGAGTGTACTGACAAGGAGGTTGAGACAGACAGTAGGAGTCAGGTGGTGAACGTTTTTTGGTACAAAGAGAATTACTTTCAACACAACATTAGGAACATTTTTTTGACTTTTGCCTTGCTAAAGAGCATCTATGCCTAAAGCACTAACTCTGGAAGGGGATATGGAGGTGGTACACTGCTACAAGTACTTTGCGGTCAACATTAATTACAGACTGGACTGACCTTGTAACACAGAGGACGTATATGGCAGAGCAGATTGTTCCAACACCCCCCATCTTATAAGAATGTTCTACAACTTTATGATGGCCAGTGTGACTTTTTATGCTGTGGTATACTGGGCTGGAAACATCGCCTCAAGAGAGGGCTACTGATTTAACAAGTTAATTAAAAATACAGGCTCAGTTATAGGAAGAAATCTCGACCTCCTGGAGGAAGTAGTGGAGGATAGAATGAAGACAAAACCGAGTGCAATTGTGAATAATGCTGCACATCCTCTCTCTGACACACTAGCATTAAGTACTTTCAGCCAAAGAATGACTCTGCAGAAATGCGTCTAGAAAGCTGACTGGGGTTCCTTTATAAAAACAGCAATATACCTGCATCAAGCTTCACTCTGACTGTGGCTGCTCCTTTTCCCTTATGCCAAGTCATAAATTGTCTTTCTTTTTAGTTTTCGTTCATTTTAGTCATTCCAGTCTGTATTTGAGAGGGTGTTTATTGTTTGACGTAATATTACTCAATTTTTTTTTAATTGAGCTTCTATAAAAAGTAATTTCCCCCAGAGACAAATAAAGTACTGACTCCTTTATCCAAGGCAACTTTGAGACAAAATTGGTTACATATTTATTTTTTTTGTTGGAGTACAGGCAGGTGAAGTGACTTGCTCATGGTTACACTGTGTCAGAAGCAGTACTTTAACCCACAGCCTCTGGACTTCAAGCTTCAAACCCTAAGTTCAAAGCCCTAACCACTATCCAACACTGCCTGCCTGTGAGTTCATGAAGCAAAAAGAACACACTACACATTTTATAGCCCTGTTCACACAATTAGCTACCCACCAATCTCACACACCTAAATATTTTTGTTTTGTTTTTTTACCTGCATGCCTGGTTTACTTTGGCTTGTTTTGGAAGAATTATTAGGTAAAAGTATGGTGCTCACCAAGAAAAGATTGCCGAATATAAGAAGTTAATTTGGAAACTATAAAATCAAAAAATGAGCAACACTTGGGAGTAAAATTATTTGCAATTGCGTCCATCCTTTAATAGATATTATTGAGCATTAATTGAGGTATATTTGATGCTAACCATATGGACTGAACTCTTTCATGTGTGTTTTTCACATAGTAATACAGCTAGTGCATATTAAGCACTTTGGTCACAATTGAACTACCTCACAGGTATGTTGATGGAACGGTGTATTTTAAAGACTGTCTTTTCAAACTTAGCATTTCTGATTTCCTCTTTCATTTCTCCAAAATTCTGAGCAAATATACATGTGTGCATAATTATACTTTGTGACAGACAAGCATCCTATCCAGGTCTAGTTTTCACCTAGAGCCTCAAACTCCTCACAACCCTGAACTGGATAAAAAGGTTAGAAAATAGATGAATGAATGGACATTTTGGACTGCTACTGACTACTCTGCCATATTACTTACTTGAGAGGTTGTACTATTTAACCTACTCCTATTGTAATTTGTAGGGCTGCAAAAGAATTACTTATATATATATATATATATATATATATCAATAAATCATACTGTGGCTCCCCGGGAAACCTGTAAATAACAGTGGACAAAATGAACTTCTGGTATGCCTAGTAAACTTAGTTTCCTGCCTGATATTATGCACACAAAAGCTTTGCATTAATTTTCAATTTCCTTATACTTTAAAGCAATTTTAAAATAGCAGTTTAAATATGAGGTAAAAGAGCTGTAGACAGAGATGAATTTTATCACATGGCAAGGAGCCCATCTGGAGGTGCTATAAAAAGCAAGCTTTGTAATCTTAACAGTCGAAGGCAAAACAAGTAAGCAGAGTGCTACTTCAAAATGATTATAATAATTACAAACACAGCCATTACATTTAACTTGACAAGAAACAAAAGGGGTTGGAATAATGGGTCTGTAATGATTTGTCGACAACTGTTCTCTTCATTCATGCTAACATCCTAATTGCAGCGTAGTCATCAGAAATAACAAAAAGAAGGGCACTTGTTTCAAATGCCAGTGACAGCGCATGCAACAAAGTATGGGTTTTTGATATTCAGGTAGAACAAAGAAAAACATGCTGATTCATATTGCTGTTTTTGCATTGTGGCTATTTTTAATACCTAGTTCAAAGTTTTACTCCTGTCAAAGGCGTGAAGCAACTGGGGCAATGATAGGAAATTTGGGTGCTGACATTCAAATATGTTAGAAGTAGAAAGGAGGAGAGAGGAACTCTTGCTTCCTTTTTTTAAAGAACCCGTTATGGCTGAGGTGGGGGTTGGTGTGAAGGGTACAGCACAAATCCTAGATTGCAGGCCTTTGCTTAAAATGAAAGCTTGACTGACCACATGAAAGAGGGTAATGCTAATGTTGCCCTAAACAGGGCTATGCAAACATTTCCAGTATCTTCATGGTTTTTCCTTGGGTTCTGCAGATCACCGTCCCCCAACACACACACACCACCAGATATCACAGATGTGCATATAAGGATGACTGAGTATGCTAGCCAGGCCCACTAAAGGTGACTATAGGTAGGTGTGTGTATTCTGCATTCTAATCTGGCATTCTGCTCAGGATTGGTTCCTGGTTAACACCCAATTTTGTTGGGATAGGCTTTGGCCCTTTATTAATCTAAGCAGGGTAAATAGATGGATGGATGGATGCAAAAGAATTCTTAAGACGAATAAGGTAGAATTGATAATTTAGAATTAGAAGTCGAAGTAATAAACACTACAAATGCTTGAGAAACCATCCCAAATAAATAACACAAACAAAAGAGAGAGACGGGGGAAGGTAGAAATGTACAAACGATAAATATATAATAAATAAGAATCTTATCTAAATTTTCATACCTGGAACATGTTCCCAGTTGGTGCCAACGGGCATTTCTTCTGTGATTCCAGTTCGTACATGAACATTTCCACGGTTGTCGATTACCCAGAGCATTTTGTCATTTGGACTAGTGTAAATTTTTATAAGGTGCACACCAACTGGCTATGGATAAGATTATTCAATTAATTAAAAAATATTGCTGCCAATATAACATAACAATACACAAAACTCAGACTGGAGAAGTGTTAAACCACTGTCATTAAGCATAGACTTCAGAGTAATAACAATCCACACCTCCAAAAATGATTAGTAGAGTTTGAATCCTTTATCTAGCATTTTCTGTAAAGGTCACAATATAGTTTTTCAGTACAAAACCAATGCTCATTAAAGTCATTGTAAATTTGCCACTTGATATAAAAACAATTATGTAGATACAAAAGAAATGCATACCTGCTCAGGAGGCTCAATGCAAATCCATGCAGGCAACATCATACTGGGATTAAGTGGCTGTGTTCCCACTCTGAAATATACCATTCCATTGACATCACAGGCCCACACATTTTGACTCCCACATGACAAGCTCACCAGCTTAATTCTCCCTAAAATGCAAGCAAAACACAAAACCTATGAGGACACCTTAAACACACACACACACATTTCTATTTTTAATTTGTAGTCGTTGCTCATTTTTTCCTCTCGTGTGTATGAGTTGGATGTTTGGAAAAATTAGTACTCAGTGCATTGAGTAGTAACAACATCAGTTCAAGAACCGGCCAATGTAAGACGTGATGCAGTCGATCAAATACATCTTACATAAAACTGTGTCAAAGACACCACCAAGATCTGAGAGCACTAGGAAAGTCAGGTTACCCAAGCCTCTATGAACTATCAGATCATTTATAACTTTGAGATATGCTGATTCAGTGCTATAATAGGCCCGAAAGCCAAACAAACACCTTCTATTAGGATTATTTTGGGTGATAAATTTACTGTACTTAACATTTGTGGACTGACTGGGCGTACTCCTATGCCCCTTTCAGGATCTTCATGAGGGTAAAGAGCAGGTCTGCTATTCCACAGCCTGGAGGTAATCCACACTGCTTTTTTTGGAGCAGAGCTTCCAATGGGCAGAGTCTTCTTTACAGGGTTCTTCATTTCTCCTTTACCACATATGGTAAAAGTTTGCTATATTTAATAAAATTTTGCATGACACTACATGGCAAGTATGCTTATACCAGCCAAAAGCAGCATCATCTTGTTAAGGACATCTCATGAGAGCCGAAATATTAGCCTGCGGGCTAGTTGCACCCATGCCACAGGCTGGTCCTGGCCCATGGTCCACAGTTTGCCTATCATTCGATTTATCTGAATGGACACTGTCTTTTCATTTACTTAGACAAGAAATGGAAAGTTAGAAATCTATAATGTCAGAGTTAAAAGGGGCCAGCAGAGGCTTGACTATAGAAATTTTGAGACCAGGAGCAAATTTCCATGATATAACAAATGGCTGACAATACTCAAGTCAATGAATGAAAAGGGAGTTCATGACCTGTTTAAAAAAATTAGTAAGTAAAAGATCAAGACCTGCGGTGGGCTGGCACCCTGCCCGGGGTTTGTTTCCTGCCTTGCGCCCCGTGTTGGCTGGGATTGGCTCCAGCAGACCCCTGTGATCCTGTAGTTAGGATATAGCGGGTTGGATAATGGATGGATGGATGGCGATCAAGACAGCAATCTTAAGATTTTAAGAACATCACGTTAAAATCACTGTCTGAAAGTCATTACGTGATGGGAGGAGTAATTCTTTGAGGACGAGAACTTACTTTAGGTTTTTTTTTATGGCAGTAAATTTCATCCCCAAAAAAGTTACAAACTCATTGCATTTGTCAATTGGGTATTTCAATGAGATTTGAGGGGTAAGATTAATTAGTCTATCATTAGATAAAAATGGAATTATCTTATGCAAGTGTTTTATGCAAAATGCTTTCAAATATAATGTTACAAATGTGTTATTTTTGGCTATCAAAGGAAAAGGTAAAATATAGAACAGTGAGAAAAATACAAAAAATAAAAATTAACTAATGTAAAAGTCATTGCAAAATTAGCTTTTAAGGCCACTTTATTATATGTTGATAATGGAGGTGATTGAGTTTAAGATACGCAATTTGTAAATGCCGACTTGTGTTAGTAATTAGACTGAATGAGCGTGATGGAGTTAATCAAGGGCTACATTAGCAAAATCTACAAAAGGAAAAAAATAAGCAAAGGTTATTTATTATTCCTACCTGGAAAAAGACAAAAAAATAATTTTACAGCAGCTAGACATTAAAATTTTGTGTCTCTAATTTTTTTCTGTGCTCCCAACCATCCTCTCTCTCTGTATAAAGCCAAAATATTATGTATCTATCTTCTTTTTTATTTTTATGTTTTAAACTGTACTGAAATGCCTCTAGGGTACGGAGTCTGCACTGGCACGATCATAGGTGTAATATCTGCATTTGCAAGAAGATAGGCGTTGCCCCTTTAGTATCCTAGTTACATTCCCTTTTGTGTGGTTGTGTATTGCACTGTTATCTGTTACCTTTTAAAAATGAACAAACAGTAACTTTAAATAAATGAGAAAAAGACAAGCCCAAACATATCAATATTTGTCTTGTAATAAAGTGTCTAAATCATTCTAATGACTAAATGTTTTAATATCAAATGCACTTTGTTGACTTTAAGCAAACCCTCACTTATTCTGCCTATGTTTGTTTTTTTTTTTTCTTTTTACAAGTAGGTTTGATTCACACACTCAACAAATAAACTTGTAATGTCATATCTAAGATTTGATTACTCAAGGACAGAAATATTTATAACAGAAAGTGAAAGTACATTATTAAAAGTGTTTCACAAGTGAAATATGAATAATATATGAACTTTCAGCTTTAACCCTGCGTAGCTCAAAAGGTGCAGCCTTTCAAAAAACATTTCACAATCTGAAAAATACATAAAAGAACATGCTATACAAAAAGAATAAAAAACACAAACCAGTATCAACCAAGCATGTTCATCAACTTACACCATCTCCAAATAAAATTCAAATCTTATTATATATAGTATTGTCCACAGGGCAAATCCATCAAAATAAATTGGTCAATTCTTGTTATCACCTGGAGGTTACTTTCCTCGAAAACCCTGTGGATACAGAAACCGCAGATAGTGAAGCATTGATCTTATAGGAAAACTGGGGTTGGAGTCTGGTGGGACGACATTTTGGGAGACGGAGTTGGATGTTGTCGTCCCTTGATGCTTGGTAATATTCACCTACAAAAACCTTGCTATGACTTTTACTTCCTTTTTGGTCAAGTTCAATCAACTTCTAGGATCTTCACCAGATGCTATGAGCAACCACAACTAAGCAAATCTGAGGACCTCACTGAACATCTAATCAGTGGTAGTGATGGGTGGTGGTGTGTACAAACAGCGAGGGACTTAAAGCCCACACTTACTGGGAATTCCATGTTCATGGGAAACAATTGCAAGCACAGGTCCCAATCATGAATGCAGTTAAACAGCTTTCCCACTCCACTCTGTGCCGAGATGACACATGCTGATCTATCCAGTGTAGCAAGCATGCAGTTCCAGACATTTAAGGGAATGACAGACTGGTTATGGCTCAATCTCACATTTTGCAACTGTGCAATGAGTCCCTCAGAATTTTTTTTTTGCTACAGCACAGTTTGACTGTGTGTGTCACAAAATGGGCCACACCTTTGTAATAGCAGATACAGTAAGTGAATCTGTGTGAACTGAATCCACGAATAGTGAACATTTATTGTATAGCTGAAAGCAACTAGACAGCAAAATGAAATACACAGCAAGAGAAATAAAACTCTGTAAGAGCCAAAAATGTACAAAATGGATTGATGAGCTATAGGAACAGAACAAGAACAAAAGCTGATGAACTGCATGGTAAAATCAGTACCACTATGGTACACAAGATTCACCAACCGAATTAAAACAACATCAAGAGTGAAAAAATAACTTAATAGGTACAAAATGAGCCTTACATGGAGACTTTGGGATGTAGTGGTTTAGAACATCTGAGAGTAACAGTGACAAAAAGGTTTAAGATTTCTCATTTTAGTTATGAAACAAAACCTCAAAATGGGAACACACAACTCTGGAAGAAGATGCTATTCTGAAGTTCATGGCCTAGTGAAGAAAACTCTCCATCATAAGATTAACCTGTTCTGTGAGAATATACAGAACATTTGTGGTGGACCAGAAGATGTAAAAGTAAGAACTTCACTGTGATATCACCATGATCAAAGACCAAAAGAACATCATGAAGAACTTTGGGGAACTCAAGACCACGAGCTGACATTACAATCAGATTCAGACACTGGAATGCCAAGCTGCAAATCTGACTCCTAAATTAAAACATTAATGTTTTTATTATAAAGAAAATGTGGAGAATGGAAACCTAGAACATTTTTTAAATAACTGTGGCTATCTAGGTTTCCAAACTGTGTGATTTAGCCCTGGTGACTGAAATATGTCAGAGATTACATACTTTAAACTGTAATTCTTAAAGGCCAAAATAGTCTTTGGACTGTACTCAATTTACTCTCCAACTCCATACTAGTTCTCATTCCACCCCAATCAATTTAACCAAATTTTAAAATTTCAAAGATTTTGAAATCATTCTTTGCACTAATTCATATTCACACACAAACCGACTCTTAGATAAATCCCCCATTCATTTTTTACAATGTACCCCAACATTCTCCTTGCTCATGTAAAATTTGTTTCATATTTGACTCTCATCATCTAATGAAAAGAAAATTATTTTCGTCTCCCCAATCACTCATAATATTGGGTGCATTTCCCAATACCTGACTTTGATAGTGAGCAAATTCACTGGCCATACTCATCCTAATCTTCTGTCATTCATCTCCTACACAGCCTTTTAGAACTTCAATTATCCTCGTTTGCAAAATGCTGCAATAAACTCTCCTACAAACGGAATGAATTTATTTCTGTTACCTTTAGCGTTTGCAATGTTTGGCTGGCTGGTAAAGGAAGAATATTAGACTTCATAAAAAAAATATTGCTAGCAGTCTGGCTTAGTGTAAACAAATTAACTCTGAACTACATTCAAGACACACTTATCTTTATAGTGCCACTTAGTTTAGTGGACGCAGGATGAATTCTCATTTATTCAAACCAGATTGGAATTAAATTGCTTACTGCACTAAAGGCTATGTTATGATATCCACCAAATATACAGGTGTGGCATTATGTGTCCTGTGCTAAACCCAGAAAATTATTGGCACTTCAGAGATGTTGCTCTTTCACCACTATTTTGGCCTTCAAAACAAAACCATGGCCCCCTCCTACTTTATCTACTATAATTAATATATACATATTTTTTTTTTACAAAAGTCTATTGTAATTTTCACCAAATTCCAGCCCCTCTCAATTTTATTCCTTCCTAGAACAGTGTGACCTCTTTTGGCTCTTTAAAGCAGCTTCCTCCTTGTAGGACTTTTCCCTCACATTGACGAAGTTCAAGGAGGCTTTAAACTCTGTGGGCAAGGTTAAATATCTCCAGAGCCAAATGGTGTTCCATCACAATTGTTAAACACTTTTTAAAATCAATTATACACCCTATTCTAGCAAAAGTTAAATGCTTTTATTTGCTCTAAAAAACTGAATTCCTCAATTAAGGTGGGCATGATCAGATATCTTTTAAAAGTTGTCAAGAAGCCCCCAGGATGTTAAAATTACTGCCCCATTTCCCTGATCAACTACAATACTAAGCTGCTATCAATCTGCTATCACAAACTAGTTCACTGAAATTATACCAGTTTCACTCACTGCCTCCTTTATGTTGTTGATGCAGCCATGTTATACTGCTCTTCTTTCCTTTTACATGGAGAAGACATTTGACTATATTAATGGGGCTCTTCTTTGGCGGGTGGTAAACTGAATGGGATTTCATGAGGTATTTATTTATGTGTCAATCTTTCCACATTTACAAAAGGTGCCAGAGATAGCTGTTCCCTATACCCCCTTTACCTATTAATTTTTCTGCATCTCAAGCCTCTCACAATTGCCTTCCATAACATTTCAGTATACAGGATGTCGACCAAAAAAAAAAAATTCTGACTATATGCCAATGTCATCCTGCTTTTCTGAGCGATGCCCTGTCTGATTTCTCCCACATCTTTATACTATTTATTTCCTATGCGGCACCATCCGACTACAAAATGAAGTGGTTCAAATCTACTCTCTTCCATTTAAATCACATTTGTCAACAGAACTCTCTCCCACTATCTGTTCAACTGGCAAGATCTTTAAGATATAATGGGACTGCTAGTGGTACATCAGTGCTGGACATTGCAGTCTTTTAAAACATCTACTGTATAATCTGACATACAAGTATGTAAAGGATTACCTCTTCTCCAACTGCTCTTCCCAGTCTTTCCATTCCAAATTGGAAATTACTAAAACAGTTTTTTTTTTGTTTAAATTATCTCAGTGCTATGTTTTCCATCAATACTACAGTCATATATTGGTTCAGAACCTTACATTCCTGCTTTTTGTCTATCTCAACATTAACCTGTGACTGACATAATAGATGGGCGAGGGTGTCTTTATTTGACTCAGAATTATTGGGCATACATCCTCTGTCCAATTCGAGGCGATTCATCCCTGCTAACCCTCCATCTTTACTTACTATTGAATAAGATTTGTCTCCCCAACCCATTTCCTTGCTATTTTTCCCTAAATCCACCTGAAACTGAAATCACACCACCCTAATCATGGTCCCTTTAGTTCTTAAGTCTTTGGGATGTGGCAAATAATTTAGGGACACCTGGATTCCTGTCCAGGTTATTGTAGTCATACTATGCAACAGGCTATTAAGATGCAACCTTTTTTTTCCATTTTAATTCATTTGCTTGTTAAAAATTTCTGTTCTGTTTCATCTCACCAAAAATCCTTCACTGAAGGACTAGCATTTAGATTTCTCAGCATAGACTTAAAAGAAAAAAAGAAAACTTATAAACACAAATCAAGGTAGTTCAGCATTACAATGGCATTAGCCATTTTACTTAGATACTGGCAGCAAAAGACCTCTTTACATTTACAACCAACTCTGGCCTACTTTTTATTTTACTACTCTTGCAGCTGACTGGTTAAAAAAGTCTATACAAGTGCCACTCAAGCCATTCAACTGGAGATAGGCTGTGCAAGGATATTTATAGGAGGGATCATGCACTCTACAGATGACCTTTAGAAATCAAGCTTAATTCTAAAACTGGCAATGTACAACACATATTGAAAATTCCAAAAGAAATCTTACTACAACAGCCATATAGCAAGTAAGTGGAAACAGGCTAAAATTTCCAGACATTAGGTATCCGAATAACTAAAATACAGCTTAAGACTACAACAACACTACAAAGTCATCATAGAATGTGTGTATAAACTGAGAAACGTTCCAAAACTAATTGGTATCATCAGATTAAGAACTTCTAAGAACCCATAAAGTAAGACGAACTATATATATATATATCACTACTGAAGGGACGGCATGCAATACAGACTTTATAAAGTCATTAAAATTCTGATGGAATTTCTTAAAAAGACTGAGACAATTATTGTGCAAGTTACCAAAATGCAGTCTACATTCTCCATTTGCCCATTTAAAAGCATTCCCTAACAATTTTCTTGAATCTTTCAACATTTGCACACTATACCTTTTCTGAACTAATGCAAGAATGCTGAAAAATAGCTTCCACATTTTCCCAGGTGGATACTTTACCTGATGTTCAGCATGTGATAAGATTATTGGTAAAGTACCACAAACACTTAGCAGCGTGAATAGCATTCTGTACAGATGCAGACTAACTCTCTGATTGAAGTTTTGCCACTGTGCAAAGAGGTGAACAGCTGGTAAGTTAGCATCTTAGAAAAACACACTGACTAAATGAGCTCATAAAGAAAAGATTCCAATAAAATTGAGGAAAGCAGGTCAAATCATCTTGCTTCTCAGTGAAATAATGCCTTTTGTGCTAACAAATAGTTGAACTGCCTGTTGTTTTACAGAGACAATATGACTGACTAGCCACAGGAGAAGACAATGAAGAGCGCCTTCATCATTAGCCCTTTATCTGTTAGATATTTATGTATAAAAGCCACATGAAAAAGTAAAAAAAGAAAACAAGCTAAGCGCATACACCACTACCACTGCCACCATCATAATGAGGAGGGGCTGTTCAAGTAGAACCAGTGTAAATGCAATATATCTACATTTTCCATGTTTAAGAATGAAGGCTACAATAAAAAAGCCTTAGAAGTCCCAAAATTACTTACTAGTTAAGCTATTTTAAAAGTCCCTTTTTCAACTGCAGTTTTAGAAAGTACAGGCCTTATTTTTAAGCAAAGCTAAAAAGTGTTGCTGTTTTGCAAATCACTAAGCAATTGTTCCATTTGATAGTATAGCACACCATGTCAGGAGGCAGTACTTAATATAGTTTAGAAATCCAGCTGCTATCAGTGAATAACCCAGAGATATACAGCGCTATTTACGCAAAGGACAAGTTGCTAACTTGCATAATCATATCATCTAGTGGTGGTGTTTGTGCGGCTGCCGGTCACAGGACGTCCCCAGTGGCAACCTCTCTTACGTCACAACACTCAAGGGCAGGGGCTCGGGTATCACTGCATCAGCTAACTGCCATCTATAGCAAATTCTCTGACAGTCGGGACCTGCTGCAAAACATCCCTTCCTCAGCCTGTATTTAAAATATCCCAGACATGTGCAGCTTGTATCATTAGCAATTCAGCATATGGTCTCAAGTCATAACAACACAGAACTTCAGTGGTGACGAACTCCGAAATGCTCAAAAGAGAGTTACACTAAGCTACTCCAAGAGGCTGGATAAATATGCATAAGAAAATTAAATATTTCAATAAAAGTGAAACAGTACAAACAGAAAACTCTCAAGTTTTGTTGCCTACTGGGTATACTAACACATACACACATCTACTTGAAGAACAATAACAACTTAGATCACAAATGTATCCATTCTTTTTCCAGTCTTGCTGTGAAATAGCTTGGCCACTCTAGCACATTTTGACTGCTGTAGATCTTAACATGAGGTGTTTCACTCAACCTCACATATATATTTGAATATAATAGGTGCAAGGTCTAACAGGTGGACTGGATGCATGCAATTAGAACTCTATGAAATATCATGAATCAAGGGTCATTTCACTTTCCGACTCCTTTGTACAGAATGTCCTTCTTGTTTACATATATTGTTTAGCTGAAAGGCTGATGCAATCCCACATCAAAGAAACAGTACTAATGCAAGCAAGAATACAGTACATACAACATAAAACCAAAACACTTCTGTACATTATGACAAATCTAGTCTACAAGTCTCAAGTCTACAAACCATGATGTTCCTTTATTCTTATTCTGGGTGTGCAGTGAAATTAAAATTAACCAGTAGTGTCTTTACCCTATTCAACTGTGCATTACCTCAAGCCAAACAATAGTTTACTTTTAGCAAAAGTACTGAAGGCAGTGAGAAGAAAAAAAAACTATTGTGCAAACTTGCATAAATAGTGCAATATTTTATAAGGCATTTAATATATTAAACTAACTATCACCTTTGGATAGGCCATCATTACATACGGTCACTTTACTACATGAGAAAAGTTTAAAAATGTTTGCCTTTCTTCCACCTCCCAAAAAGTGCACATAAGACTGGCGATTAAGAATTGCCTCGATGTGAGTAAATATAACAGCAGGTGTGTTTCTGAGTATACCACGCAATAACCTGGTATCACAGTCATGGATGGTTCTGCCTTTTGCCCAATGCTACTGGAATAAGCAGCAACTACCAGGAAGAAATGTCACAAAAATATTTCACATACACCAAGGTGACTTGCATAGGAAACATTATACAAATATGAGTGTTTAGAAAGTGCAAAATTAATGTATGGTTATTGTATTACATTTTCATTGATATCCTTGTTTAAACAGTTTATGAACAAAAACAAATCAATTAAAATAGAAAAGTGAAAGGACCCTTTTAAAAGTGAGATACACACACACACTATATTATATATTATATAGATACATACATACATACATACATACATACTGAGCAAACCATTAGGACCACTAAAACTAATACTAGATAGAGCACCTACTTCTCTCAAAACAGTCTCAGTTCTTTGTGGTGTGTATTCCACAAGACGTTGTGAACATTTCTTTGAGACTTTGTTCATATTTACATGATTGTTCATGCAGTTTCTGTAGATTTGCGTACTGCATATTCATGTTGCAAATCTCCTATTCCACCACATCCCAAAGGTGCTCACATCCAGATCCAGTAACTGGGGAGGCCACTGAACATCACTAACATCATTGGCATGTTCTTGAAACCAGTTTTGAGATGACTTTTGCTTTGTGACATAGTGTATTATCATACTAGAAGTAGCCATTGGAAAGAAGATGGGTAAATTGTGGTCATGAAGGCATGCAACAAGACTGAAACAGGCCGTAGCATTCAAGTGATGATTGGTGTTAACTGGCCTGAAATGTGCCAAGAAAACATTCTCCTTACCATTACACCACAACCACATGCCTGCACTGTTGATACCATTCAAGTTGGTTGTATGGATTTATGATATTGACAGCAAATTCTGATTCAGAAATCAAATTTCAGCAGACCAGATTATGCTTTTCTAGTCTTCAGCTGTCCAGGTATGGTGATCCTCTGCCCACTTGAGCTTCAGCTTTCTGTTCTTGGCTGACAGACATGAAGCCCGAGTTGGTCTTCTGCTGTTGTACTCCATCCGCCTCAAGGTTTGTGTGAATTGTAACATGCTTTTCTGCTCACCAAAGTTATAAAGAGGTCTTACAGTAGCCTTTCAGTCAGCTAGAACCAGTCTGGCCATTTTCCTGTGACCTTTCTCATCAACAAGTCATATCTATTTGTAGAACTCATGCTCACTGCATGTTTTTTGTTTTTCACACCATTCTCAGTAGACTTTAAAAGACTGCTGGGCATGAAAATCCAAGAGAACAAATACTATATCCAGCCCATCTGGCACCAACAATCATGCCATGGTCAAAATCATTCAGCTAACATCAACACCACCATGCGGGCACTTCATTAGAATATTACCTGTAGCTCCTGACCTATATCTACAAGATTTTATGCACAGCGCTACTGCAACATGATTAGCTGATCAAGTAATTGCAAGTATAAGAAAATGTATAGCTGTTCCTAATAACTGGCTAACTGGGTATATTATACACACACAAGTGAGTGAAACACGCAGGCATATGGTCCTAAAATAAAATACTACAAAAAGAAATATAAAAACAACTATAAACTCTATGCTCGTTGTTTACAAATGTAAGACATTACACTTAATTGTGAATTCTGAATATGAATGTACCTTGTCCTGGAGGATTAGCAATAGATGGACCTGAGGTGGCCAAGATTTAATTAAAATAATCTTTCTGCCCATGAGTAAAGTGCCCACCAGGTTGGCGTCACTTAAACTTTTTTGAAAATTCCAGAACATGTAATGTCATAAAATTTTGATTAAGACCAAAATCAAGGTTTTAATCTTATTAGTTTTCAATTAATCATGTGACAGACATCAGCATATATTATATATATATATATATATTTCTTTCTGTACCAGTCCAGCTTGTGCTTTGTGGACTGGCAATCCAAATTTAAACTATTAAGGGAATAATGCATTAAACCTCTGTAAATAAACCTTACCAAGGAAAACTTCAAATCAAAGAATGATTAACTTTTTTAACATAATGATTTTTTTTTCTTGTGTGTGTTGTCTGACAAGAAAATAAAAAATATAAACCACTCAATATCAGTTAGCACAGCTGAAGACAAATGCCTGAAGATGCAAAAAAGTTGTTAAATTGCTTTTCAGTTTTGTAGAGCTGTGTTTATGTATAGATTAAACATTACAAGACATGATTAATTAGCAAATTTGAAAAACAGGCCTTGGGTGTTGCTATCCCTATTTCAAATACCGTGCCTGCTTTTTAAATAAAGAAACAACTGAAAAAAATACCTTTGAACAGTCTTGACTCAAACTTAGTGTATGAGGCATGGGCTCCAGCTGAACAACCTGCAAGGACTTGTTATGGACTATAATGTTTTTGTTCCAACTAGTACTGAGCCCATAGCTGCATACCTGGGAAGGCAGGTGCAGCATAGTTTACAGTCAATACATACAACAAAAAAAGATGTAAGTTACATGTAGTTACAGCTGTAGGAGTAAACTTTCCTAAACAATTTAACTTTGGTGTCTAGCAGACAATCTCATTGTTACCTGTACATTATTAGGACAAATTAAAGAAATGTTTCCTGTATGATCCTATAAATAGGTCATCCTTACATTTTGCACTTTATAAAAAAACTGAAAGGCACTATTTTCTCTGGTCTCTCAAGTTTTATCCTCGAAAGTTCAGTGCATTGACAAATGCAAATAAGAATTTTATTGTACTCCGTAAACCTATAAATATCGAGCATCTCTTAAAAAACTAACTGCATAGAAGTTAATAATACTTAAGCAAGAAAAGGACACTGCAACACAAAAAAAAAAAACTAAAAAATAGTTTGATATATTTTAAAACTAAGGATGAATGTGGCATACTGCAGAGCTTCAGAGCTTATGTAACTAAAAATATGCCAACTAGACATCGTCAAGTACCATTAAGGATCAAATGTCCACAGCAACACTATGTTATGAGATTCATGTCATGGAGTTACACTCCGCAGACTTATGTAATAAGCTTAACCAATAACTACTATTCAGCACTGGAAGTGTAAGTGATAGTTGCAGGGTAAAGATTTTGCAAAAGTTCTAACTGAAATTCTTTAATGTCACAAGAAACTGTCATAAGAGAGTTCTTAAATTGTGTGAAAATTTGAAAAAGTAATCATGCTCCATGAAATGTTGTTATTTAACATATGTAGACATATCAAGATTTGATCTTCATTTAAAAGAGTATATTTAGATAAAGGTAAAGTAATTTGGGGGGATTAGACTTTGCAATAATTTATTCAATCATAATGGCCAGATCTGCCATTTCAGCATTTGGAAAAAAGCAAGTCCACCCTTGACTCTAATAGCTGGTATTGCCTCCTTTGGAAGAAACAACCTTAAGCAAGTTTTCCTATAACTGTCTAGCAGTATGTGACACTGACTGGGGTAAAAGTATTCTCCATTCCTTTATGCTGATCTTTTTTTTTCCCCAGCTGTTTGCTGGCTGAGGGGTGTCTTGCATTCACAACCCATTTCAGATTCCCCAACCTGCCAACCAACCTCCCAACACCACGGCATCTGGATGAGATTAAGATCCAGGGTTTTAATTTGGCCACTCCAGAACCCTATATTTCTCTCTTTTCAGCCTTTCCTTTTTGCAGTTACAGGGATGTTTAGTGCCATTTGTCGTGTTCAAAAATTTACTTCTGGTTGAGTTTCAATCTTCTGACAGGAGTCCTTACATTATCCTCTTGCACATTCTGGTAAAATGAAGAATTCATAGTAGAATCTTTGATGGTGAGCTGTCCGGACCCTGATGCAGTAAAGCAGCCCCAACACTTCCACTGCCATGTTTTAAAGTTGGCAGCAGATTCTTCTGTTCAAATGCTGTCTCTGCAAACATTTCTTCTGGTACTGTGGCCAAACAACACTATCTTTGCCTCATCTCTCCATAGCACATTGTTCCAGAAGTCCTGGTCTTTCCCTAGGTGTACATAGGCACACTTGAGTCATTTCCTGATGTTCCCTCTCGACAGCAAAGGTTTTCTCCCAGCACACCTCCCA
Source organism: Polypterus senegalus (assembly GCF_016835505.1). Lineage (NCBI taxonomy): Eukaryota > Metazoa > Chordata > Cladistia > Polypteriformes > Polypteridae > Polypterus > Polypterus senegalus. The sequence continues at coordinate 28,749,912 of NC_053171.1, read as the reverse complement.
TGTAGATCTAATTTGTGCAGCCTCTTTATAATGGTAGACTCAGTAGAGCGACATCAACAGTAGCAAGACCTAACTGTAGGAACTGAGATATAATTTCAGGATTCTCTAGAATTTATTTATTTTTTTTATCATCCTGGATTCTGCTCTAGAGCAGAACATGCTAGAGTGAACTGGCCTGGACAAACTAGACGTTTTTTGAAATCTTCTCTACTTGTAGGTGACAGAGGAATGATTAATTTCCAATTACTTGGAGATATATTTGTTTAAATCCCTTCCCAGACCCAAAGGAATCTAAAGTGCATCTGGAAAGTATTCACAGCACATCACTTTTTGCACATTTTGGTATGTTACAGCCTTATTCCAAAATGGATTAAATTCATTTTTTTTCCTCAAAATTCTATGCACAACACCCCATAATGACAACGTGAAAAATGTTTGAGATTTTTGCAAATTTATTAAAAATAAAAAAATTGAAAAAGCACATGTACATAAGTATTCACAGCCTTTGCCATGACGCTCAAAATTGAGCTCAGGTGCATCTTGTTTCCCCTGATCATCCTTGAGATGTTTCTGCAACTTAATTGGAGTCCACCTGTGGTAAATTCAGTTGATTGGACATGATTTGAAAAGGCACACACCTGTCTATATAAGGTCCCACAGTTGACAGTTCATGTCAGAGCACAAACCAAGCATTAAGTCAAAGGAATTGTCTGTAGACCTCTGAGACAGGATTGTTTCGAGGCACAAATCTGGGGGAGGTTACAGAAAAATTTCTGCTGCTTTGAAGGTCCCAATGAGCACAGTGGCCTCCATCATCCGTAAGTGGAAGAAGTTCAAAACCACCAGGACTCTTCCTAGAGTTGGCCGGCCATCTAAACTGAGCGATTGGGGGAGAAGGGCCTTAGTCAGGGAGGTGACCAAGAACCCGATTGTCACTCTGTCAGAGCTCCAGAGGTCCTCTGTGGAGAGAGGAGAACCTTCCAGAAGGACAACCATCTCTGCAGCAATCCATCAATCAGGCCTATATGGTACAGTGGCCAGACGGAAGCCACTCCTTAGTAAAAGGCACATGGCAGCCCGCTTGGAGTTTGCCAAAAGGCACCTGAAGGACTCTCAGACCATGAGAAACAAAATTCTCTGGTCTGATGAGACAAAGATAGAACTCTTTCGTGTGAATGCTAGGCGTCACGTTTGGAGGAAGCCAGGCACCGCTCATCACCAGGCCAATACCATCCCTACAGTGAAGCATGGTGGTGGCAGCATCATGCTGTGGGGATGTTTTTCAGCGGCAGGAATTGGGAGACTAGTCAGGATAAAGGGGAAGATGACTGCAGCAATGTACAGAGACATCCTGGATGAAAACCTGCTCCAGAGTGCTCTTGACCTCAGACTGGGGCGATGGCTTATCTTTCAGGAGGACAACGACCCTAAGCACGCAGGCAAGATATCAAAGGAGTGGCTTCAGGACAACTCTGTGAATGTCCTTGAGTGGCCCAGCCAGAGCCCAGACTTGAATCCGATTGAACATCTTTGGAGAGATCTTAAAATGACTGTGCACCAAAACCTTCCCATCCAACCTGATGGAGCTTGAGAGTTGCTGCAAAGAGGAATGGGCGAAACTGGCCAAGGATAGGTGTGCCAAGCTTGTGGCATCATATTCAAAAAGACTTGAGGCTGTTGAGCTTGAATGCAATACAGCACAGGTTTACTATGTGTGCTCTACATTTGAGCAGGCTCTTCTTGGTCCTCAAATCTATCCATTTTCAGGTTCTTGGGCTACCAGTTCATATATCAGCACCTCAGGACATCAATCTGTGACAAGGCGTACATATACATGGACTCAAAATAACTCTTACTTGGCAAATATAGAGTCGGCAATTAACCTATTATGCAAAATTAAAGGATGTTCTTTAGAACACCATTTAAGTAAACTGAACCAGATTATGTATGGATCTTTTCCGCACAAACTTATTGAGCTAGCCCTGCATCGATACCATGTTCCAAGCAAAATTAAGGACCTTACACTGGACTATCACAACAATTTCAGTTTAAGAGTCACTGCTGGGTCTGGTACATCCAACTGCCATTGGCTTGAAAAAGGCATAATAACAGGCTACATTATCTCAGTCATCCTTTTCGTCTTTGCCATGAACATGGTTGTCAATTCAGCAGAGTCCAAATGAAGAGGCCCCCATGACCAAGTCTGGAGTCCGTCAGCCCCCAATAAGAGCCTTTTAAGGATGACCTAACAGTTATGACAACATCAGCTCTAGGTGCCAGGTGGATCCTTCAAGGCTTAGAGAAGCTTATTACCTGGGCCAACAAACTCAAGGTTTCTAGTTCTGAAGAGGTAGAAAGTAGTGGACAAATTCTGGTTCTTAATTACCAAAGTTACCATCCTATCCATCTCTGAAAAGTAAGTTAGGAGCTTATGGAAAATCTTTGACTGCAGCCTCAAAGACACTGCTTCTGTCAAGAAAACTAGTGAAGAGCTTGGGGCCTGGCTAACCTAGGTGGACAAGATGGACCTGCCAGGGAAGTTTAAGGCCCAGATTTACCAACACTCAATACTACCCCGAATCCTGCGGCCTTTGCTGGTATACGCAGTACTGATAAGCAAAGCTGAGTCTCCATTAAGAAAGATCAGCAGCAACTTGTGAAGGTGGCTAGGATTACCACATAGCCTGAGCAGTACTACTTTGTATGGCACCAGCAACATTTTACAGCTCCAGGAAGCTCTGCAGTATATAGAATCCAGAGACCCAAAAGTGGTAACTGCAGGCATCAAGATCAAACAGGCAGGAAGTGGAGTGCAAGTAAATCACCATAAAAATCACCATAAAGATGGTGGAGGCACGAATGAGACAAAAGGCTCGAGTGAGGGCCATTGCAGAAGGGAAGAGCGGGAATCAGCTACATCCCATCGAACAGGGGTGACAGATCCAGGGCAAGGAGCAGCAACACCTCATTCAGGAGGAAATGCAAGCAGGCATGGAGGAAATTTAAGCTAGCAGGATGGTGGGGATGGGACAGCAAGGAGCATGGACGAGATGGGATGCATTGCTACAAAAGATCACATGGGCCAATTTATCTGGAAAGCAGACTACCATCAGATAAGGTTCCTGGTACAAGCTGTCTATGATACCCTGCTTAGTCCAGCAAACCTCCATGTCTGGGGTAAGTGTAAATCACCTTCCCATCCTTAGTGCTATGGAAGAGGATCCTTGGACCACCTATTTAGCAGTTACCCAAAGGCCCATGCAGACAGGTTCTAAAGGCAATTGCTGACAGTATAGCCATGGCCATGAAAAAAACCCAAGGGCCACAATTAGTCAAAGAAAATCATCTTTCTGAGCATTCAAGAGAAACTCTACTCACAAACTGGATTGAAAGCTGGTCTCCTCAATACTGCCAATGACTGGCATATGGAAGATATCGATATCATCATCATGACTGCAGCCAGACATGCTTGTGATTTCAGAATCCACCAAACAAATGATTATGGTAGAATTGACAGTGTCGTGGGAAAAGCATATGAACAAGGACTACAACAGATAGTATGCCAAGTATCAGGAGCTTGTAGATGCGTGCTGAAGGAGAGGCTGGTGTGAATGGTATAAACCTGTAGAGGTTAGCTGTACAATTCTGGGTATAACCTGGAAGGCAAAGAGAAGAGCCATTAAACTTGCAACTGAAGTTGCAGAGAAAGCCACTAGGTGGGTTTGGTTCAAGAAGATGGATCCATGAGTGAATGCTGCAGGTACAAAAGCTGGGGTCTGATCAGCCTTGGTGAGGATACAGAGGGTGTCTGATGTTGAAAGACCAAAAACACCTGGATGACCCCAGGTTACATCACTGATGTGTCCCAGAGTATCCAAGAGATGTATATTTTCTTACAATATCATAAAATAGATTCTGACTGAAAATGGTTAGCATTCTCTTAACTAGAGTCCTCTTTTGCACTTGAATGATGATTAACTAAAATAAAATAAAATAAAATTTTAGCTTTGAAATATTTTCAAAGAGAGACCTATGTTTATTTTTCACCAAAGGTATTCTGAAGACTGCGGTGGGTTGGCGCCCTGCCCAGGATTGGTTCTTGCCTTGTGCCCTGTGTTGGCTGGGATTGGCTCCAGCAGACCCCCGTGACCCTGTGTTCGGATTCAGCGGGTTAGAAAATGGATGGATGGATGGATGGTATTCTGAAGAAGTGAAATTTATGTTTCAAGAAGTAAGTCCAGAAGCTTCTTAGTAAAGCTCAAGTAGAGTCAATTCAAAATGTCTCTAATTAAATTTAAAACGGATACATTATGCTTTTCTCTTGGTTAGCTTAATGTACTGTAGGATGTTCAATTACAAATGGGAAAAAAAGTTACAAATTTTTACTGCTATCCACTAAAACATATCTATTTCTACATGTAAAATGTTTTATAGGTTTTATGTTTCTATAATCAACAAAATATTTATTTACCGTAGATCCCGGAATACAGGCCGACCTGGTATATTAGCCGAACCCCTTCTCTACCTACTAAATTACATGTATTTGCCGATGACCGGTATTTAAGCCGACCCCCTTCTCCAAGCAAAATTTTCTAAATTTCCTTAAAAGTGTCTCTTAGGGTATATTTATGATGTTTATCGGCGAGAATTTGAGACTGCCGGCATTTTTGATATATAATATAATGTGCATAATTTACCAAAACACCAATAATTTTTCTAATGTACTAACCAAAAAGTTATAAAAAGTGCCTAGCCTACTTGATTAAGCTAGGAGCATGGCGGCACGCATGGTCGCAGCGGCTCAGGGCTCTCCTTTTCAGTGCACTTTTTTGTTGTTTTTGTACTTTTTTTTTGTCCTTGTTTGTGCACGATCGGTTTGGCGAACATCCGCTACACCATTCAAAACCTTATAGACATCGGTGTCCAGAGCCAGACATCTGTTTCGAGTGTTTTTCATCACACGCACAACATCCCAGACAACATAGCGAGACCAGCGAGCTCTCCGTGGATTGTTGTCGGGTCTAGGAGACAACACAGACAGAGGAGGGAAAGAAAGCAGAAGCGGGGCCGCAGATCTGGCGTTATGCTAAAGCTAAAAACCAACCATACAAGCCCTATACAGAACTTTTTTCTGCACTGAAGGAGCTGCTTTTAATCTCATTGTAGATGCGTCTAGTGACAATAAAAGACATTCTATTCTAGAAACAATTTCATACTGTACTCACCCTTTATTTTGACATCTTTGGGCTGCAGGAAGGGAGGAGATATTTCCACACAATGTCCATCTTCGTTTCGATTGCGATCGCTTACTTTTACCTTCTCTTCCTTCCTTAGCAATTATGTGTCGTGCTTGCATGGTCTTAATGAATTATATATATAGATAAATCACTGCAATGACGGAAATTACATCCACAAACAAATGTATCTGGGCTCCGACTGATGCTACTAATGCTCTCGGTTGTTTGTTTACAATCCCGCAAGCGGATACACGTGACCGCATCCATTTCATAACGCAAGATGTTGATCGTAAATCAAAACAAAAAATTTCATTTTAAACTTCCCGATAATTTATTATAAATTTTATTAATAAAATCAACAACTAAAACACTTTTTTGAATAAATTCTTTATTTAATTTAAAGTACCGGCATGCAAAGTTACTTCTTCATCTGAAAGATGGCTCGGCTCTGTGGTTTCGTCATTATTTACTTCCGTATTCATCGGCAAAACCGGCATTGCACTGGAAATCTTGAATCTGAAACGATACTCGTTGTATAAACTGACCCCCAAACTCCAAGCCAAAAATCTAGGACGAAATTCTCGGCTTATATAACGGGATCTACGGTAATCATACACATTCACATATACACAAAAACACACAAGTTGTGATCCTAAGTGTATTTTATAGTACTGATTTTAGAAAGATTAGCTATTGTACAAGCGGTAAATCTGTTGCATTTGTTTTTTTTTTATATTTATTGTTTCTTCTTTCAGAACTAAGTCAACAAACATGCCAAATAATCGTCAAAAATCGAGTACCATGTTATCACTGAATTTCCAATACGAGAGAACAATATGCTTTTGGAGATTTATTCTAATCTATTCAATGATTCCCTGGGCCAGTCCCTTCATTGCTAGAGTCAGAAGATTAGCTTCAGTATTCTGTCATGACAGGTCATCTTCAAGATGAGGCAAGATCTGACTGGTTTCCCTAGAAGGGACTGGTATTTCTGGCAATCTCCATACCAGCTCCCTTAACTGGACAATCCTTTGCTGCCCCCTAGTGAATAAGTGGGACAAACTGGCCTCCAACCACTCCTCCCTAAAATGAGTGGTTTTCCCTGCTAGAGGCAATGTGCTCCCATCTCTCAGCCAAAAGGACCTGCAAGCTTTCACCAACACACTCTGGTTGTTTCAAATTATGATTACATTTCCGTAGTTTATTTTTATTTTTGTATTGATAGATTTAAACAAAGGTTATTTTGGGTTGCATTTTGTTTTCTTTGTTTAAGCAATGCCATTTGGAAGTGTCAAGTGACTGCTATAATCTCACAGCTGACATCGTGGAAGTGAAATGCCACTTTCACAACCCATTGTCTCTCTGTAGCATAGTTAGTTTCTAATTCAAGTAGGACCTGGTGCTAGGTTTGTACAGTATTTACTGTTTTTGACTTCATTTTGCCTCTGACATAAAAATTAACGTCTTGACGCCATTTTTGATTTTGATTACCGATTTCAAGGTCTGTCTCCTGGCTTTGACCCTTGCTTTGTGTAATCACATCACTATTTTGAATTAACTAACTGTCTCCTGGTTCGTCAGTTCTCACAACAATCTTCAGACACAGATTTGTGTTCCAACACATTGCTTTTCCAAATAAGGCTATATCTTTCTCTTCACTTGTATGGGTACCACTGTCCATTGTGTTTCTGAGGATCTGTGTACATATGTAGAGTTGATCATCCCACTGTGGTCACTATATTTCCACATTTGCATGAGCTGGACCACCACCTTTAACCACGGTGGTTCTCTCTCTCTTACTTTCTTTCCAGGAGGTCTCCTGTGGGACTTTAACTGCGCTGTGCTATTCAAGTGGTGGCCTGCCAATTTCTTTCCTATCAGGCACTTCCTTAAAATATTAATACAGAATAATTCATGGTTCAAAAGAAATAAAAAAAAGCTTTGGTCAGTGCTTTGTACACATATATTGCCCTATAATACATTTTCCCTTATATGGCATTATGGTCCCATTTGTTTTGGCCTTCAATGCCTGGGATGTATTATAACTAAATGATTTCTCATTATGCAAAACAATTACTAGTAATGCAAACAACAAATCAGATGTGAGGTTTTACTTTCATTATCTTGCCTGTCTAGACAAAGACTAGTATTCTATAGAGTGATGTTTAAAATTGTATCTCGACTGATACTTCTCTGATTTTAAGAAAGGCTTTTAAAACGAAGCTCATGAACAGAACTTTGCCACAATGTCTTCCTCCCAGGGCTAGACTTAATTTACACACACATATACATATATACAAACATATACATATATACACATATATACAGTACAAATATATATACATACACACACAGTATATATGAAAAGATTATGTTGACTAGTAATTCACTTTGTGTAGAAGATTTTTTTCCATGATATATATTTTAATTCACTTGTGCAGATAAAATAACGAGCCAGATGCACGTGTGCCATACTTAGCATGGTAAATGAGCACCAATGAGTCAACATCACAGTATTTGTATGTATGTATGTATATATATATTATATATAAACGACCACCAAATGCTGAAAATACAAACATACACCACACTGGTTGTTATGATTAATAAAAGTAGCTCACCTAATTGGCTAAGGTCTAATCTGGTCCAATGCATTCCAGTTGGGCAGGATCTGGATAAAGCTCGAATAAAGACAAATCCCTGTGTGTCTAGTCCCCACACAGCATCTTGGCAAGCAGAAAACTGGACCATCTCCACATCATGAGGAAGCTGGACAGTAGATGGCCTGAACTGTGGATTCTTATCACTAATGCAGAAAAGATCTTTGAAGGTTTGCCCCAACCATAGGAAACTTCCTATAAGTGTGAAAAAGTAATCTTTAGAAATATCTTTTACTATTTTCATTATATTTCATAATTTTATATCTACTTTAAGGCAGGTTAAAAGAACAGAAAAACAAGAAAGAAATAGCCTATCAGTATACCTACTGAACATTTAATAATTTGCCATTTCAACTGCTGAAATTACTCAAGAGTTTGAAACATACAGGGACACTGACACATGTCAGCTCTAATGGATCCTATAGCTGCTTCAGTAGCTGGTGATGCTGGTTCTGTACTCAGAAAAGCTTGGTACATCTTATTCTGTGGATTTTACACTGGTTTGAGACCTCATGATTTGAGCAGCCACTGTATTAAGACACATTTGCTAGGATATTGCCTGAGCAATTTAAAGATTTTCTGAGCCTTGTGGCACTGAGATTTATTTTTGTCGAATGGATACACAATGGTGGTGAAAGAATGCATCTGGTGTACAGTGATGCTCCGATACATTGAGAAATTCTAGTGTTGCTCTCCTTTTTTCATATTTTAGATATTCCACAAAAACACATGCCACAACTTCACACTATAGCCCTGTAGGATTAAAACCAGCAGAACTGATAAAACATATGACACCATAGGAAGTCACTTATGATAGGGCAGCAGTAGCTCAGTCGGTAGAGCGGGTGGTCCAGCAATCGGAGGGTCGCAGGTTCGATCCTGGCTCCCAGCATGAGAATGCAGCTGTTGTGTCCTTGGGCAAGACACTTAACCTACCTTGCCTGCTGGTGGTGGTCGGAAGGATTGGTGGCGCCAGTGTTCGGCAGCCTCACTTCTGTCAGTGTGCCCCAGGGCAGCTGTGGCTACATAGTAGCTTATCATCACCAGCGTATGAATGTGTGTGTGAATAGGTGAATGACTGTTGTGTTGTAAAGCGCCTAGGGGGGTTCTTGAACTCTAGTTAGGCGCTATATCAAATACAGGCCATTTACCATTTATGATATGCTAGCAAAATACCCACGCTTCGCAGCGACGAAGTACTGCATTAAAATTTTTATTAAGAAGAAAATTAAACCTTTTTAAACTGAGGGAAAATATGCCAATAATAATTTGTTAAGGATCTCTTTGTATACCATGTTGTCAGTTCGGCCTTCCGGTTGTAACATGACCAAGCTGTGCGCTGAGCTTACTCTTGAGCATGTAACTTACAGTTGGCCATGTGAACAGTAATCTTGTCTCAAATCTCACAGCTTGGATTGCTTCTGTCATAATCGGTTTGAGTTTCATGGTTTGTTTCAATTACGACAGTATTTGCAGGATTTGTTGTGTTGAAGTGACATTTGGGATCTGTCAAGCGTTGTAAGCACACAACCGGTTTCATCGATAAAATCACATCCAGCTTTTGAGAGTTTAAACATTCATAAACATCAAAGTGTCCACTACTCAAATCGTCACATGTGAATCTAAGATGTTTAAGAGGCATTGGCGGTTGTCCAAAGGTGTAAAATATTTGGCCATTTCGGTACACTTGAAAGTGACAACTGAACAATTCAGCGGCAGCCATCAACTCACATGCAGAACCATAGGTGAAGGGCTTTAGCATTTCACTCTTATAGTGCTCCTGTGTAGTATAATTATCTCCTGTACCGTCATCAGTCCACACCTTGAACCTGTCCCAGTCATTCAATACATAAGACACAATGTTCCTCCGGATATCAAGAGTGAGCCTGATATGGCTGTGCAATATGTAACAAAGAGAATGGAAAAGGTAGGTGCCACCTCCGGGCATGGAAACCAATTGGTAAGTGACAGTTCTTTGATCGATAGTGATCACCTCGATAGACATGTTAATGGGGGTTGGAATGATAAAGGAAATGGGTACCTTAGCAATGTAAAGTAAGTGTAAAATACTTACACAATAACTATAATTGTAATAAACAAACAATAAAACAGCGGAGAAGCCGTGGATTAAACAAAAAGGCTGTAGTTATCAGTAGGGAGACGTGAATCCCGTGGCGAAGCAAGGAAGGGAATGTAGAGACCGGAGCGACAGACGGTCTTATATAGGCAGGCAGCCAACAACGTGGGAGGCGTTGGGATGGGGGACCCAACGCCACCTCACACGGTGACCGAGGTGCAGGCTATGGACGTATATATGTACGTAAGTAGGATTCAGTTAGCGTTGGGAACCCGTGTACCAAATTTCTTGAAGATGGGCCCATAATTAACAAAGACTGTTGAAAATTTCAATATGGCGGCCGACAGTGGCATCATACCACCAAAATAAGTACGTACATTGGTTTCGGTTAGCTCAGGGAAGCCACCTACCAAATTTCGTGAAGATGAGGCCGTAAATAAGAAAGTTCAACATGGCGGACGTTGTTGACCGTTACGTGTAGAATTTCGAAATGAAACCTGCTTAACTGTTGTAAGTAAGCTGTAAGGAATGAGCCTGACAAATTTCATCCTTCTACCTACACAGGAAGTTGGAGAATTAGTGACGTTGGAAAGTTCAATATGGCGGCCGACAGTGGTGTCATACCAACGAAATAAGTACATACATCGGTTTCCGTTAAAAGTTCAATATGACGGCCGACAGTGGCATCATACCACCGAAATAAGTACCAAATTTCAGCCTTCTACCTACACGGGAAGTTGGAGAATTAGTGACGTTGGAAAGTTCAATATGGCGGCTGACAGTGGCGTCCTACCACCAAAATAAGTATTTACATTGGTTTCGGTTAGTGCACGGAAGTCGCCTACCACATTTCGTGAAGATGGGGCCATGAATAAGAAAGTTCAATATGGCGGACGTTGTTGACCTTTATGACCGTTACATGTAGAATTTCGAAATGAAACCTGCTTAACTTTTGTAAGTAAGCTGTAAGGAATAAGCCAGCCAAATTTCAGCCTACTACCTACATAGGAAGTTGGAGAATTAGTGATGAGTCAGTGAGTGAGTGAGGGCTTTTGCCTTTTATTAATATAGATTTATGCTCCAGTGTCTGTTGCTCACTGTCATGCTGTGTTCAAAGTGTCTTAGATGTTTTTAATCTTTCTCAGTCTCCCCCTGAGTTGCACACAAACAAAATGCACAGATAACTCCGTTTAAAGACTTCCTATTTTAAATAGCATTTTCAGCACAAATAATGCCATAAGGGATCAAAGTAGTAAACTGCATAGAAAGTGTAGGTGAACCAAATTAAGTGGATACTCAAAATATCTAGTTTGGTTTACAGTAACAACTTTAATATTCAATAATGCAACAAAGATAACTGAGAATATGAACATCTACTTAAATGTCTAATGTGAGACAGGACTTTTTGGAAGTACCAATACTGAAATATAAAAAAGAGTGAAATTCCCCAGGGCAGGAACCTTTTCAACCATACAAAAGAAAATAAAAATTCACATAAATGATGAGTCTTGCACACTGATGATGAGGATGAAGATACTACTCTGACTGGGAGTTCAGCAAACTGTACTTGTACATATTGGATCATTCTTAAATTACCTTCATGTGTTGGAGCTGCTGATGCAAAAACAAAGGCCCACTTGGTTGCAGATGCAGTTCCCCGTGGCACAACAATGTTCCAATAAGTGCCTAAAAATTAAAATAACTTTAGCTGTGCAAAACTGATACACAAGAGGTTAATTTGTCAATATATAAAAAGTCAGAAAATAATGAAATACAAAGACCAGAAAGTAAAAAACAATAAATAGATTAAATAAACATATTGAGTATGGGACTAAAAGTCAAAGGTCAAAACATAGAAAAAAAATTCTAATTCGAGTAGGTTCATTTCAACTACATAGATTGCCTGGGTCTGCATGCAGATACACTATATGGTCAAATGCATTTGAACACCCCTCCAAATTACTGAGCTTCAGCTGCACCCATTGCTATCAGCCACATAAATTTAAGTACACAGTCATACAATCTCAACTGACGTGCTGAACAACTCTGTGACATTAAATGTGGTGCTATCATAGGAGGCCACATTTGCCACAAGCCAGTATGTGAAATTTCTGTTATTTTAGGTCTTCCCCAGTCAACTGTAAATACTATTATTTTGAAGTGGAAATGTTGAGAAACAACACCTCAGCCATGAAATGGCAACCATGCAAATTCACAGAATGGGGCCGCCAAGTGCAGAAGCTCATAGTACATCAAAATTGCCTATCCTCTGTTGCATTACTTAAGAGTTATAAATGCTCCTGGAAGCAACATCAGCGAAAGAGCTTCGTGAAATGGGATTCTGTGGCCGCAGCTGCACACAACTATGTGCATTACCAAGCATTGGCTGAAGTGGTGTAAAGCTTGCCACAAATGGACTCAAACAAGTGGAAATATGTTCTCTGGAGTGACGAATCATGCTGTATTACCTAGCAGTCTCAGGAACAAATCTGAGTTTGTAATATATTAGGAGAATGCTACATTATGGACTGCATAGTGCCTATTGTAAAGTATAGTGGAGGAGGGATAATGGTCTAGGTCTGTTTTTCAGGGTTTATGTTAGGCCACTTGGTTCTAGTTATGGGTACTGTTGACTCTACAACATACAAAGATACTGTGGGGGAAATAATTATTTGATCCCCTGCTGAATTTGTAAGTTTGCTTAATAATAAAGAAGTGAACATTCTCTAATTTTTAAGGTACTTTCATTTTAATGTAGACAGACAGAATATCAACCAAAAATCCAGAAGAAACGCATTACATAAAAGTTATAAATTGATCTGCATGTCATTGAGTGAAATAAGTATTTGATCCACTATAAAACAAGCCAGAATTCTGGCTCCCACAAATTGTCTGTGTGCCACACAATCAATCAATTAATAAATGACAGATACTCCTGATCTCATCCAGTTGTGTATATAAAGCACAACTGTCCACAGAATCAATTTCTTCCATTCCAACCTCTCCACCACCATGGGCATGACCAAAGAACTGATAAAGGACGTCAGGTACAAGATTGCAGACCTGTACAAGACTAGAATGGGCTACAAGGCTATCAGCAAGAAGCTTGGTGAGAAGGTGAAAACTGTTGCTGTGATTATTCGGTAATGGAAGATACATAAAATGACTATGAATTCCCCTTGGTCTGGAGCTCCATGCAAGATCTTGTATGGTAATGTGGAAAGATAAAAAAAAAAAAAAAAAAAAAACATAACACAACAATTACCAATAAGACTGCCTTTAGCCACATGGAACTCGTTTTTTCCTGATGTGATCCAGACTCCACTACTGTTCACACTGATTAGACTGGGTTGGCACTGAGGCTGCTGTGACCAGAAAGCTACCCGTAGCTTATCTGCCACTTTTTCCACAGGTACCTGGGCAGCAGTTGCAACCGTCTGTGTAGCGTGCATGATGGTTTGAAAGAGGCCATGCTGGTCAAAAACCACATAATCTGTAATGCTCACCTATTGGTAAAGAATCAAAAGAGTAATTCTGAACATCTTTGTAGTTGAAATCACATTTCAGCTTTATAAAGTTGACAGGACACTACTGTAAAATTGATAGCGCCCTGTCCCACCCCTTTAAAAGAGATTAAATGCTGAAGACACTACATTTGAAATTAAACATCCAGTAACCTTAATTTACAATAGTAAAGCTAACGAAAAATTTATAGGGTTATAGGATCACTATTATCACACGCAGAGTGTATGGTGAAAGTCTTATTTGTATGTGCTAATCACTGGCACTCTCCGGTCTTATGAGCAGCACAATTATGAAGAAAAGCATTTTAATTGGTTGTCAGGGGACTAGATATGACAACAATGGAGTAGAAAACAGGAGGGCAAATAACACAGAAAGCAAGACAGACTCTTTTTATAATGATAAACAGCTGCAAGTCCCCTTTTCAAGACGAGTCTGCATCTTCTAGAATATTATCAACAGTGGGTTCAGCAGGAGTACCATAAATAAAAAGAAATTATTAAGCCGTGTAAGATTACTGAATCAATAACAGAACATCAAATGTGTTTATTTAGGGGATAATTTAACTCAAAGTAAATAATAAAGCACATAAGTATAGTATAATACATTGTGTTGCCTATGTGAACTGCTCACTAATCATGACTTTTACAGCTTAAACCATACATACTTATTTATGCCTTATCTCCCAACAGTAAAAGAAGTGTTTTATCACCAGAAATGTCACCAAGATCTAGACATTAACTGAGAAATTGTGTTTTTACAGGATGGCATTAATTACATATGGAGTAGGGCAAAGCACCATTTGCACTGTGGTTGGTACAAAAACCAACTTTTACATGTGCTGAAAAAGATGTATATTATTTTTGACTGAAATAAAAGTATTAAATAGTAAAAAAAAACATTAACCCATATATGCGGTTGGGTCAGGCTTTGGCTCCTGTGTCCTAAAGTGGCCTAATTGACTTTAGAAGAAGGATGGATGGATGGACAAAAATGCACAATATGCAAACAGATCTACACCTCACTCTGTCTGCAATAAAAAAATAACAAATCCTCAAAATTACCTCAATATCTGATGAAATCCCGAAAATATCTAACAATTCTCTTTTAACTTTACTTTTACAGTATAAGGCTACAGGGAACCTAAGCATGTTTCTCTAGAACTAGAATTAAGATAGCAACTAAACATGGACAGGATGCCATTTCTTCTCAAGGGATACACACACAGCCTAATTGGAGTTTCCAATAAAAGAAAGCACATTTTTTGTGTGTAGACACCCGTTTAGATGTAGAAAAATACAGGCAGACACTGCAAGAAGTCAATTTCCTGGACTGTTAGGCAGAAGAGCTAACCCAGGTGCCAAAAACATTCTCATTGTTAACAATAACAGTGAATTTTTTATGCATAGGGCAAACACCTTTGGGGAATGCCTTGTCTCCAATTGCAACTGAGGGAAACACTGGTGCACTACAATATATTTAAACACCATTTACGATTTGCAATGCAAAAAGAGAAAAAACAAACATCATACATTTGTAAAAACATGTATATGCCTGCCAGATACCAAAAGATGCAAAGATATGGGACAATGACTTAAATAACCGATATTAATAAGGGGAGTGTATTCAGTCACCTACAGAATGAAGTACTTTTGCAACCAACCTGCCACCAGTGATCATCTTCACCTTGTGGTTTCTTTGGAGAAATTCCAGTTCTGAACCAAAGATTTCCAATGGTGTCCAGTGCCCAGGCTGTCTGATGGTCTCCTAGAGAAATGCAGACTGGCTCCAGACTCTGTCTTTCACTAGCAAGTAAATACAATACATCAGAGTCTAGATTCTGCAGACCACAAATTGAGGCAGTCAT
The DNA here is from genome assembly GCF_016835505.1 of Polypterus senegalus. Classification (NCBI taxonomy): domain Eukaryota; kingdom Metazoa; phylum Chordata; class Cladistia; order Polypteriformes; family Polypteridae; genus Polypterus; species Polypterus senegalus. Next base: position 28,734,549 of record NC_053171.1, on the reverse strand, counting down.
GAAAACAAACAATTTGAAAAATTAATTATAAATGTAATGTAACTTTTCAAGCAAATTAAAAATTCATATCATTAACATTCTCAAGAACATGCTGAGAACTGATTTAAAGGAGAGTGGTTCAATAACTGCTGCATTCATTTGCTCAAATGCTAATTATTTCAACTCTTCTATCAATCAAAGCACTACTGTACATCATCTAGTCAATCATAAAAATAACTACTTTGGTATGATATTTGGTGTATTAAGCATTAAAAAAGAAAATTACTCAAGCAGCTCATAAAAAGAATTTTGGAAGCAATATCTTTGGCTGAACTATGGTATACTTTGTAAAACACTTGCCCTTCAGGGAAAAGTAAAGTTGAACGTGCCAGTTCAAGGCGTACGTTTCAAATCCAATGACTAAGGTAACTTCTACTATTTAAAACACTTCTGGCAGACAGTTGCACTGATAAGACAAGCCATATCTAATCTGAACAGCAATCAGGTTCCATGGAGACCTTCCTACTGCAGATATCTACAAAATGCATTCTTGTCACAACTATGAGATGCACTTCGTTATTTTTTTGATTTACTGAACAAAGTAAAAAATTTAATTAAAATTGCAACACTATAGACACAGAGGTAATGGAACTATTAAACATTAATAGCTGATAAACCTGTTTCCTATGATGAAGAAAAACTTTGAGGAGCTGCTTCTGGAGTATTTAATAGACTAATAATTTAATGAATGGTGGTTTGGGCATCAGATGATTGATTGCAGAGAAGATTATGAAGTGGGGAAAATATTTGTGTCTTGGACACCAAATTAAGTTTTTTTTGGCATTTGTTAATTGTGAAGTAACCAATCAGAAACCTACAGGGTAACTGAGAAGTCGGGCAATGAAGGAGTTGGTTCCTGGAAACATAAGAGATAACTCACAATGATTTATAAAGTGCTAGGAGAAATTATAAGACAGTGTGTCCTGATGGAGTTAATGTCTCCATTTCTTCTTATGAAAAACCCAAACTATTTCATTAAAGAAGATGCTATTTAGAGATAGGGACAAAGCTAATGCACAGGATTACCTTATGATATCATATTTCCATTGTTCCCCTTCTATGCAGAAACTGGTTAGCCCTTCTCTGTAAAACACAGTTCTCTGTTCTGTGAGTGCCCACACAACATTATCCCGACAGGCAATTTGAGAGAATGGACAAGGGCACTCCACTTTTACAGATCTGGCACATGGCCTATCAGTACTCAAACCTAAGGCAGAATGCAAGAAGCTTGGTTAAAATGAAGAGATAATTCAAAAGAAGCAGCAAAAGTGCATGCTCCAAGACTTTATTCAGTAATTTAATTTTCTGAACACACTTTCTCCTGGTAATGATCAAGGTTCAAGAAAGAAGCCAACTGAGTCACCATCAGAAACACTAAGGCTTCAACCCAAACAAGAGAGACCAATTATCTTTACAGTATGTTCTTGAGTTGTATTTGAAAATTGTTGTTCTCAGAGGAAACCCACATTAATATGTGAAGTAAAACTAAACTCCACATTGAACTGCACTTGCGTCAGGGATTCAAGCTCTCCGAGATAGCTGCATTAGGTGTTGTGCCACTTTACCACTCTATAATCCATAATGTATTTTAGGGATGCACTGCTGATCAATCAGCCGGTGGTCTAAATCAGCAGATTTTCACTAAAAAAAAAAGACTTGATCATTCACCAATCACAAAAAAACAACATTTTCAGCTCCTCCTTTTCGAAGCTGTACGCTAATTTAGTTGTGGTGTTCCTTTACACATGGTATTATGTAGTTGAGCCAACATGCAACTTTTTTTTTTTTCTTTTTTTAAACCAGAAAACTTCCATAAGTGTAAACAAACAGCAGTGAGTGGAAGCTTGTTTTATCAGAAAGTGAGAGGCAATTGGAATATTAGCCTTCACGTTAAAGAAAGAGAGTAATAAACTGAGAAAAAGGAATTGGATAAGTCATCCGGTGCTACTAGACAAATGGCAATAAAAGCTACTTTAAATGAATTCCGACCTTTTAATTTTGTCCTTTAAATTAAAATGGGCACTGTTTGAGATTGGACAATGGGCACGTTTTCAGCACAGCAGTTTAAATTTTGAATTGGATTAAGGAAAGATAATGACAAACTTAAAATTGCTGCTTAGTAAATAATAGGCTCTTTTTTTTAAAGATTTGTACAGTGTTTATTATTTGTTGCTGTGTGTCATACAGCATATGTTTTGTTAAGAAAAAAGTACTACATAAGTAAAATGGTAATCCATATTTATACTTCAAGAATTATGCAAGTCTACCTGATACAAAAAGAAAAAACACACCAGTATAAATGTAGTACATGTATTTACATTTAATCAGTGCTTAATTGCCAATATCAATTGATTGTGTGAGAATATACATAAGAATTTTAATCACAAGTAGTAAATTACAATTTGAATTTTAAACAATGACAGATTGAAATTATGAGAATCATTTTCTTTTATGCCATATGTATCATGGGTAAATATTTTTGTATCTATTGTATTAAAGTATGTATTGTAAGGAAATTTGATCTATTTTAGTATTTTATGGTCACTGAACAGTAAGCCTACAACATTTTATTTTGTTAACAAAAAAAAGAAACGTTAAAACTTTAATATAGGACATAACACTTCTATGAGTTAGGTTATGCAGGAGCTTAGTGCAAAAAAAGTTTATTTAAAATGGACAAAGGGAGGAAAAAAATGATGTAGGAATTGGCCAATCAAAGAACATGAAATCTGTGATCAGTATCAGCCTTACAAAACCTGATTGGAGAATCCCTATCTGTTGTACAATTCCATTAAAATATTTATTATCTTAACTATTCTGACCAAAAAAAAGGAAAAAGGTGATAGAATTTGAGTACAATTTATAACTAAAATCTACTAAACCTGCATAACATTTACATTTTATAAGATATATTAAAATTCTAATCTCTCTATTCACCTTTTCCAAATGTAATGAATTAAATGAAAATGTAACTCAAAATTCTGCCAAGTCAAAATTCGTTCATGACATGTAAATTAAATAATTCTGAACTGTATAACCAATACTATTATTTGTGGTTTTGTTTGTTTTTTTATACTGTATATGATAATTGAAAATAAAGATGATTATGCTTTCCCGAGTGGGAATATTTGGAAAGAGTCAAGCTATTCTTTAGGAACATGCTTTGGAAAACACTGCAAGGTATAGGGTGGAAACTCAGACATGCTCAGTGCCTCTATCTCTTGATAAGTAAAATTAGATTTTTGAATAAACATGAAATAATCATTTCTATTAGTCACTTTTGCCAAGACAAGTTAATATCAGTTACCCTGAACCAGAAACTAACCAAAATATGCACTGGTTACAGAAAATGATAATACAGAAAATAAAGCTATTAAAAAGAAACTAGTGTATCTTCTAAATGGACAACATTCTGCATAGATAATCAACATAATGGCCATTGATTAGGTCAGCAAGGAAACCAAACAAAAGTAAACTCTGTTACCTTAGTGTTATCTTTGCCCTTTTCATATAAAATTAATTCAAAACTTAAACAAAACAAATAACTTTGTGATGATGATTTTTCTTTGTTGCATTTATTTGCAACAGTACATGAATTCATACATTAATTTGTGAAGGTGCTTATTCTGAAAAACAATATAAAATATTGTTTTACTTACTTCTGTACTGTTCGGAGGTATATTAGTGAGTTTGTTTAACTGCTAACAGCTGAAATAAACTTACAATTAGTGATGTGTTTCCTTGTGTAAAATGCTATTGGAATAGGCACTAAACCCTGCATGACACTTCAATCATAATATGCGGGCTCAAAAAGAGGACTAATAGGGTGATATAGATTAACATGGATGTATTAAAATCTTTAGTTACTGTATACCTATAAATGGTTCAGTCTGTAAAACTGTGAAATTCATGTTTTTCATAGTGTAAGTATGAAAAACCTGGGGTTGTCCTAACGCTGCTAAAACTGGGTCCGGAGGCCAAAAAGGCTGAGAATGACTGCTTCAGAAGGACCCACAATTGCTATTTCTAACAAGAACTTTAAACAGCTTACCATTTCAATGACAATTTTTAATAAACACATTGTGTGCTAAAGAGTACTTGATTTGCATTAAATGGTATCCCACTGCAAACACCTGTCACAATATGATACCATTACTAAATTCAGCGACTATCATACCTGACTGGAGGTAAAGATCACCGTTAGTACGGATAATCCAGGCAGCATCATTGCTCAGTGCAACAAAAGAGGTCTGTGGAAGTGCTTCATACCAATGCCGCTTGCCCTTGATTGATACTTTTGCACATGCAAAAGCCTTGTTTGTTCTCTGTTCTATCTTCCAAAGCAGTGCACCTACACACAAGTAATAGTATAACGTTAATAATGTTTTATAGGTCTTTGATATGGTGTACTACAGACATAATTGAGACAAAAAAGCAACCCAACCATAAGGTGGAACAGCATATGCATTCCTGTAAACTACTTAAAAAAAAAAAAAGAATGTCTACACTTCTAGTTAAAGTTTAAATGAAGACAGAAAAACTGACATTTAAATAACCTCACCAGGCCTTTACCTCCGACAAATGCATTTAAAATGTTTAATTTGGCTTAAAGAACATTTAAAGTTAGGGCATTAAAGAAAAGATGCCCCTTCCCTCTGGTCATTTTTAGCTATAAAGGGATTATGGTTTACCTGAGGGAGACACTGCCACCTGCTGGACATTGTCCTCAAACTTCTGCCAACGAAGACCAGAACTTGGCATGGCACTGCAGAACAAACACCCTTTAAAATCCAGACACCACACATACTTTTCAGAGACCACCAAACTCAGAATTCCATGTCCAGGACCAGAGTATCTCATCCAGCTCTCTGCAAACTAAATAAGGCAATTCAGAAAATGTGACAAAAAGGAAGACAATATTCAGAATATATTAGGGTAAATATTTGTGAACTTCACTGCTGAATATAAAACATGAAAGAGAACCTTAAGTGATTTAAAACCAGAAAGCCCTTATACAACAGTAAAAAACATTTAGTAACCAATATATCAGACCCTGCCTTACTTTCTTTTCTCAACAGTCAAAGATACACTACACAGTTGGAAAGAGGGCTGGTAATTTTGTTTTTAAGTGATCATGTTCACAACCACTAACGCAAATGTAGGGTCATTTTATAAACAAATAAGATAATTTTACAAAAATAGGTAAAACAACATTTTATCTTATCAGAACAGTGAAATCAACTAGTCAGTCTAATCAACAGTAGAACAAAATACAAATTAAGTTGTGTATAGATTCATTTTCCTTTCTCATTAAAAAGTCAAGCATAAGAAATCTATTAATACAATAAAAAGGAAATGTTTTATATAGGTTAGTGGTACTTAAAAGTGTTTCGGAGCAATGACCAATTGGCTAAAGTCAAGGATGCATTGGATTATCTACCACCAACACTCTTTAGTGTAATTTCAAGTTATAATTTCCACATTTAAATAACTAAAAGTATTTGTGTATTATGTATGTAAAACATACATTTTTAATGTATTCGTGTTTCACAGCCCCACTTTTAGCTAGTTATGCTTAGAAACCCCACAACCCATAAATATAGTATAACATCAGGAAGTGTGACCAGTCTGGTGCAGTAGAATTGTCACACATGACTACATGGAGTTAAAGGACTACAAAGGCTACAGGTGTACTCTCCAGGCTGACATGAAAGTGACTTTAAAGAAGAGACCTGCAAAGTGACAGATAAGGTTTTTACCGAAGAGGGACTAAGCCTTTATGCACACTACTACTTTTTCATTTAAAAATAGCATTTTTAAACTTAAACAATCTCCGTTCTCCTATCATTTACTAAAGTATCTCCATCCTCACAAAACAACTGGAAACGCATGTGACGTAGATACTTGTCTACACTGTGCATGAACCCATTGGCAGAAAAATCCTTGCTTGCCTCAAAATTTACTGTAATCTTAAAACTTTAGTGACATGTATATTTGCCTTTTGCACACTTATGCAGCATTCAAACTGTATAAAACAATATATACATGTAGGCAACATAAAAAGTGTCATCAAAATAAACTTGTCTATATTAACTATGTTGGAATATGATATTCTTCTGTGAAGGGTGATCAGTCAGGGACTGAGATATTGTAATAAGCAGGATCCAATCAGGGAAGAGCCACAGACTAAGCACAAACAATTCAGAAAGGTAGAGTCTGCATTTTTAAAACTCTACATGTTCACATTACAATGCCAAGGCTGCATTTTCAGAATATAAAGTCTCCACTTTTGGGAGTTTAAAATACTGGGGAAGTGTCGGACAAAGGCAAAAACTAATGTGTGAAAAAGTAGCAGTGCAGACATAGCCCAAGTTTGAAGAACAATGTTGAGCAAGAGAAACAAAGGGATTCATCACAAGCAGTGAACAAGAGCAGAGCTCCACTGCTGAAGTAAAAGGCGTTACTCTATGAATAAAGCTCCTCTGCTTTGGTCACAGAGGGCAGCAGTCACAAGCTTTTGTTCCTCCCCAATTGCATAAACAGAAGCCAATACTGATCAATCAATTTCACAACCAGTGACTCTTGTTACCTCTAAATGATCTGCATTCAGAAAAGTACATTGGTGCAAGTGTTTAATTTATAGGTAGTCTAAAACTCTGCATGTTGTCAAAGTCTTAAAATGTGCAGCTCTTTGTTTATCATTTTGTTATTAATTTGGCTTATTTTCTGTAGTGTATGCTCCTTAAATTCTAATCTAACAATGATAATTAAACAGGAAGAACAGGGACACCAGGACAAATGAAAAAAGAAAGGCTGCTACTGTGCTCATTGATAAATGATCTAAACCACTACAACAGCAGGAAAAGTGGAATGAAAATTGTGGTGACAATACTGAAAATCTTAAAACTAAGGAGAAAAAAATTATCCCCAAGTAATGTACATATAGTAAATGTTTAGTACATTCCGATAAAAAAATCCGCAAAACCAGTTTTGTAAATTGTGAAACGATACCAAAATATGGAAACACTAAAAATAAACAGCTTGTCCAATTAAGGTAGGGGTCCAATTAAAAGCAGAAATTGGTTAAAAGAAAAACCTGCTGTCACAGTGGGTACCAGGACTACACTTGAGAACCTCCGAGTTATATGATGAATTTCTGCTCCCTTTGTCATTTGTATGTCACTGTTAATTGGGAGATGGGTAAGAAAACAAGAAACAATTAAAACCGAAAATGCAGCCATTTCTGACTAAAAGAAGCAGTTAAGGGTTGGGAATTTTAACAAACTAGTTAACTAAAATACAACACAAAAATATGACTTGAGAAAAAACAGCTTCAACAGCAGTAATTGGCTTCATATTAAAAAAATTGTGATGAAAGAAAAACCAGCAACCACTGCAGGCCCTCTGGACTAAACTGGAAGACCTTTCTGTATCATTTGCCATGGCATGTACATACACTACCAGTAGCATTGCAATGTACTGCTTACAAAATAATTATAGTAAACCAGATTGTGGCTGATAGCAAGTGCACTTGCTTGTATGTAAAATGTTGTGAAGGAAGTGTGACAATGCTTTCCTTTATTTAATTAATAAAGTTCTCACTTGTTTTTGTTCATTAATCCTGTTGTCTCATTGTGAATCCTCCCAATGTGTCCATGTGTGGAAGGTTAATGATATGCTTTGGGATGGCAGTTTCAGACATGTTCCTCATGAACTTCAGTTAATTTCATAGCACGGACGTGGGAAAGCACCCTGTTTGTCAGTCAGTCAGTCATTTTTCAATCTGTGTTGATAAACAAAAACCTAAATAATAGACCAACATATCTAATTTTAAAAATCACTTTGCTCTGATAAAACTGCAGCTTTGCAGACCACATGGGCTACACCTTGAGACCTAATAATAAATTTCCAACCTGGAGTGGTAACGTATCCTTTTAGCGAACATTAGGCAGCCTATCATTTCCTAAATCAACCCATTCATAAAACATTGTCAGCTAGATTAACCATTACTCATCATATGTAGAAATGTAATACTTGCTCAATTGACAAGCCATGCTTTTTTATGCTTTTGGTATTGTTCATGAAATCAGCAGCAGCAATGATGCTTCTGTTAGGAAAATCTGGCAAACTTTGATTTATACAGGAGCTATTTTATCAGCACATTTTTGAAATCTTGAGCCAATGTACCATCTATACTTCAATGATTGGTGGATTAGTCTATTTAACAGTGAACAGCCAGAATGACAGCATTTATGTAGTTAGCACGTAAAGGCATGGTTAAAAAAAAAATTATATATATGAACATTAGATGGAAACCTAATGCTAATGCCAAGCTTCAATGTATTAGCAACAGTACTGCATGTTAAATTAGTACTCATATTATACCATAATTTAGAGGATTTTTTAAATCCCTTTCCCTGTGTTTGAGTGGGAAAACTGTTTAATTTGGGGGTAGTTTTACCCTTTGTCCTCAATTCTTTCCAATGCTGGTTGGAATCTTTATTGAAGAACAGATTTTCAATGCATAAAAAGGACCACATAAAGCAGTTTACCCAATTTAAATTAATAAATTAACTATTAAAAAATTAACAAAGCAGAAGGCTTAAAACAACTGTGGTCAGTGAAACCCTTTAAAACTGCCATGTTCAGTTCTAGTCCTAGTTTTTGTCATTTACACCTTTGTCTGTGGTTTACCAATTTTCATTTTTGGTGTATTAATAATGTAAAAATTCAAAAGACACAGTTTAGTAAATTTCTGGTTGCAAAAGGAGAGCACTGAAAAAAGCCAGGCAATAAAACCAAGAGCTTAATTAGAAGCAATCAAAATATTGAGTATAATACAAGAGACTCGAATTTAAATAACAATGAAAAATGTCCTCATGGAAGCTCATAACAGCATGATGCTTAAAGGTTAAATGATATAGACATTACTGGGCATGACACACTGATCATCACTGCCCTAAAGCTACAGGGATACTGGCTGAAATCCCTGGCTAGTCCTTGTGCATACCTGTTTAACTTCCATATACCAAAGACACAAAGGTTAGGTGGACTGACAACTGCAAACCGACTTGATGTACATGAGTGTAGGTGTGTATGTGGTTCTTGTCTTTGCCTAATGCCCTGGTATGTACTAGTTTCTCGAATTCTGAGTTAAACTGGATAAATACATTAAATTAGTGAATGGACAATAAGATGTCTGGAAACAAAGAAGACCTTTAGTCTTTAAGCTTTTTTTTCCCCTACTACCTAGTGACAAGAACATTGTAGACGGACCAGTTTGGTCTGGCACAATGCCTGCAAACTTCTGCTAGCCTGGTAATTTGTGGTCAGTCTCCCAATCATGTTTACCCCTATTCATGAACAAGTACTCTTTTCACATGAGGCAGCTGCTCATTCTTACCTTCAAACAAAAAAAAAAAAAAGGGGGAGGAAAATGACCGTAGATTTTGATATGCAAATCATGGACAGCACAGGAGACCATGTACATCTTTAGTGAAGTCACATAGGATATGAGGCCAAAGACTTTTTCAATGTCTAAAAAGAAAATGTAAACAGACTGTTCCAATTCCCCATCACTGATCTATCTACAAGAAAAAAAAAAACACAAAAAAAAAAAACAAAACAGTTGTCCCATTATCTGGTCAGATCTCATTCAAGCTGGAGTTGGGGCCACAAGCCAATACCTCTCGCACTGCCTTCTCCAATGACAGAATATTTATTAGCTTTATGACATCCTCCAAGTATTCCTTCCACCTCTACACAACATCCAGCATTAACAGTATCATTTCCCCATTCTTGCAGAGCATAGCTAGCATGAACTCCTGTACATCTTTCCCAAGACACCCAATAGTTTTACTAGGACCTCTTCAAACACATCCAAAAGTCTTTCTCCATGGCCTCAAAACACTATACCCAAACCAGAGCTTTCATTTTGGCCAGTACTTTAGCCACTGCTTTTATCCTTTACGGTTGGTCTCAGGCACTCTAGAACTTCTCATTTTAACACTGCACAGAAGGTCTATTTCACCACATTGACATCTTCTCTTATTACTGGCCTGCACTAAAAGCTTCTTGCAGGTACCTCCAATACTAAGATCATGAACAGGGCTTATTTTGACTGTATACCTGACATTTATAGCGATGCAGAAGCGACTCTTCCAAAGATTATAGTTTAACTAATCCTAAACAGTGGTATCTACTAGTCATTCTCAGCATACCCACACTACCCACATGGGTGTTCCAGGTCTGTTAAGTAGATGCTCTGTCTGTTTACAACATTTACCAAAATGAGGTGATAAATTGACTGCTCAGCAACTGTCTTAACAGAGCGTCCAGAATATATAGCCACTAATGTAATGAAACAACTACAAAATCAATCAATGACATTTGACCCAAAGGTATTCTGTTATTAGCTACACATATGTGCTAGTCATGGATTGTCTATAGATGTTCAAACACAAGAATGCTCATAAGTACAGTAACAATTTACTGCTCAGATTCAAATCAGGTAGATTGTTCTTCTCCCAGTCATGCTCCAACAGGTATCTCCATCACTCCTCACGAGAAGGATGAAGCCTCGCTGTAGGACAATAGGCTCAATAGGTGGTTTGTACCATTTTGGACACCAACTCCAATATCTCTGAAAGGTTCAAACAGTATGAACAGCTCTTTGTTACTGAAGGTGCCAGAGAGGCAAGACAGTTACCCAGGCCGGGATGAAACAAGAATTCATACCCAGCCAGAGGCCATAATGGAAGGACCAGATGAATAAGCATGCCAAGAGGAGTTTACTCCCCAAAAGGATAGGTAGCAGAGTTCCTCAGGGCTAAACCCGATCAGGACACCCATAGGGTGGCATAGGATTTGGAGTCTGGAAATGCAACCCTGTCGGGTTGACCTGATTTGCTCATTACCTGGAAGTGCTCCTGATGACTTGGGTAGGAGACCGGAAGCAGTTCCTAGATCCAGTTTAAAACAGAACCAGTCACCTCTCTTAAATCAAGTCAGATTTGGGGGGCAGGAGGAAGGAGAGAATTACGAATAGTGTATTTTGCTGGTGTTCTATGAAATAATAATCATTTGAAACTGGAATTGTGTTTGGTATTACTGTGTCTGTGGTTTGGGGTTCAGTGGCGCCCCTGAGTGATTACAGTGCATACATATGTCAAAAACTGTTCTCTATGGAACTTGAAGTTAAAGGGTGGCAATCATTTTGTCCACTGAACCCAACTCCAGCTGCACTCAAGAAGTGGTCCAATCTATGCATGCTCCTGGCACTGCACAGAGACTATGGACTGTTCACTTATTGCCTTGTGTGTTCCTATCAGGAGCACAAATTCACAGCTAACCTATTTTTAAGTATCACAGAGGCACACAAAAGAACTATCCTCCCACACCCCCCCCTCCACTTCCACCACAACAGAGTAATGATCCTAGGCACGTGAAATAGGAGGAAATTTTGGTAACAAAAATTTGCAACCACTGCATATCTCCAGGACCAGAATTGGGTACCCCTTTAAATAGTGGACCATGAACTGAACAACTATGTATGCCAAACAAGCGATTTCCTTGCCAAAGTTAAAGAGACCAAAACCAGTACAAAAGGAACAATAGGATTTGATATTCTTGGGGAACACGTTTCATTTTTGAAATGGGTGTATGAGGTACTGCAAAAAGTATGTGTTACCTGAACATCATTCTGTATAAATTACACCTAAATGACCTAAAGAAATATTTCTCTGAAGCAGAGCTACACTGAGAGATCAACTGAGAAAGGATCACTTGAAGTTAAAAAGGTATATCCTAGCTTGAAGTTTCAAAATACCATACAGCAAAATTGTAGGCCATGTTAATGTCATAACTGTGAAGTAAGAATTTTCACTAAACAAGATTACGTATCTTCCATTGAAAATTACTTTCTTAGAGTATCTGCATTTGACAGCTCCTAACAGGTGTGCAATAACAAACATCAATGGGCTGCAATAAGAATTCCTTTAACTATGGAGTATTTTGGATCAACAGATTTACAAATTAAAGTCTGTTGTATAACTGGACTAAATATACAGCCAGGCACAAAGACAATGTCATTCCATGTACGGCAACAAAATAAATATACAAAAATGGCACTAACTGATAGATGTGTGAAGTGATTGTATAATAAAATAGAAATTATTTACTAATTTCAGCAAAAATTCTATATCTGGGTTAATTCAGAAGCAAAACATTTGTGAAATATGAGTAAACTATCATCATTTCAATGTTATGATTTGTAAAAATAATGTTGTGTTCTCAGATAACAGTTTTTAATTTAAGCAGTCACAACTTCCCCATTTTCCCCTTTAACTCAGTTGCTTTATTGTGCTGTGTTTTAGTAAAATGCAAAATGTATAAATAAAGTTAAAAAAAAAAAAAATGTCCTCAGGTACACTTCAACGGTTGTCACTATGTAAATCACTAACCTCTATCGAAAACTGAACCCAACATTTGTGCATCTCATGATCTGTAATAGTAGAAAGGTGCTGTCGTGGTTTTTTGCTCTGTGCCCTCCCCCACCACAACCTGTCATCTATGGGGGAGCAGCAGAAGTTTTCTACAGATCTTGACGTTTTGGGGTCACCTATACCCAAAGCATCAATATCTCGATGATGATGATGCGTGTGTGTGTGTGTGTGTGTGAGACAGTTTGTTGAGGACGGTTTAGAGCTAAAACGGCTGGATGAAAAAATACCATGAGATGACGATATGCTCAGCAGTTTTTGAGCCAAATCATGCTAGAGAAAGCAGAAACCTCAAATACCATAATTCTGCAATTAATTACGAAATTTTTCTTGTCAATTGCTATTGTAATGACCTATTTAATGATCAGAAAGGTCAGCACCAGAACAGTAAATATACCAAAATGTTATATAATAGTCCGGGTAACTTGGTTCCTAGGTTGCAAAGCCTACTGACACTTGCATCCAAATTGTTTTTGTTGTTTTAATTACCCATTTTTTTATGCAGTCTATTCATTAAAATTACTTGCAATTTCTAGGCAAAAATCAAACCTTGGGACTTTTAACCACTCCTCTCTATCCTGGCACTGTGGCCAAAGAATGGATTAATAGAATAATAATGTTTAGCGCAAGTTTGAAGGATGCAATTCTGAAAGCTAAGACTTTCAATTCTTTAAAAAAAAAGCCTATGTCTTTTAATGGTTTCTTGATGAATTTAGGAATATTTTAGGTCAAATGACCCTGGCATGAGCATGAAAGATTTGGCATTTGCCACTGTACTTTAGCATACGTATGTACCTTATTTTTCTGACCAGTCTTTAGAAGTTGACAGACAAAAGGCTATACCAAAACAGGAAACACTGTATTAAAATCCTTAGATGAAGCAATGTACAGTACTTAAGACCAATATAAGCTGTTAGAGAGAGGGAGACACAGTTAGAAAAACGGAGAGAAAGAAAAAAGACGCAGGCCTTCAAGGCAAAATGCTGGAGCAACCTAAAGGCTGAATAGCTCTGCACACCACTCACCCTTTAACTATCTTAGGAAGAATTTATCCTGCTTGGCAGATGCTTATATTCACTTAAGCATATAACTCAGCCCAAAAAATTCCTTGTGACAAATTGGTTGTTGATCTAAAAGAATAATTACCCAGCTAGTCAATATTTGATGTCCTATAAAAATACCTCCTTAGTTCAGACCCTTCCTTCAATGTGTAAAAACCTGGACATCATCAAACCACACAAAAACAACTTCCAAAAATTAAATTATATCATATGTAATTTGCGCCATGCCCTCAAAATTACTCTTGTCTAGTTTGTATATTTCTTAGTTTGAAAGAACGCTTTAGCCAATTGAAAAAGCCGATTAACACAGACTCTTGATTTGGCAGAAAAGGTTTAAACTAGTGAGGAGTAATAAAAAAAAAGCAAAAATATTATTAATGGAAGAAAGATCAGGATTATGAAAAAACAGTTGTATTTAAATAGGTAACAAATGAAACGGATGAACACAGGAGGCAGGGAATAAAGACAGACATATTTTAGTTCTGTGATAAAACTGCTAAACGTCTATGTACTTTTAAAAATCATGCTGTTTTGACAAGGGTAGTATGGTGGTTCAGAGGGTAAGGCTGTTGCCTTACATCTTTACAGACATGGATCCAAGTCTCATTCTTGAAAGGACTATTAAATATGCACATTCTACCAATGTCTGGGAGGAATTTCTCCAAGAGTAGAGTGTACAGTAGAGACCTATAAGCTCATGGTAAACTCGTAGGAACCAAGTGTCTATTTTGATTATTTTACAATAGTTACAAGCCTTATCACACAGCATATGACAATGCAAAAACCAAAGTGCTTACTTCAGATTATTATATAAAAGTAAACAAAGGAAAGTAAATCTTTTGAAATAACATGTAGTGTGACTGAATTTTTTGGGATAATAAGATGTACCATATATGAACACAGGGACAAGGATTATCATATGGTAAAACCTATGACTAATCAGTTATTTCTTAACTTGTGTGAAATATTCATCTACAAACAATTTCTTTTTCTCAGGAAAAAATGAAAAAAACTATTGCAAGTCTGTGATCAGGAAACATAATACTTTAGTCTATGCAAATTACTATGCTACCTTAACTTTAGATTATTTGGTTCCTTTACATGAAAAAACTAGTATAAGTTTCCTAAAATCATGATACCCCACAGTATGTTCTTCAATTCATTTTTCACGTTCAGAAAAAAAAATGCAAAATGGTTTACGAAGAGATGAAATGCAAGATTTAAACAAGAAGCAGCATCATTATCCTGTTAACAAGAAAATACCCTCAAGTTAGTTTTAGCCATATCATTCGAATTTCCTCCAAGCAAGTTCTTTCAGACAGTGTTTCCCACTGCATTTTTTTCTCTGTGCTTGTCACACAAAGATAAACAGACATGCCTGCTACTATTCAAGGTTATATTCAACATCCATAATCAGAAATTCCTGGGCTACTGCTGCTCACGAGATCCATACCTGTCAATGTATTATGGTATTGTTCTTTTCAGTTCTACAACAAAGTTAGAGAAAAGCCAAGCAAGATCGTGCCTGAAGAAGGGGCCTGAGTTGCCTCGAAAGCTTAAATATTGTAATCTTTTTAGTTAGCCAATAAAAGGTGTCATTTTGCTTGGCTTTTCTCTACATTCATAATGGCTAACACGGTACAACAACCTAGTACTACAACAAAGTTATAAATTTAAGGAGATGCTTATTAAAAGCATGAGATGATTATGACTGAATCAAGTTTTAGCTATAGTCATAAATTACAGTGCCACTGCAATAGCATCTCAATAACACTATTCTCTCTTTGGTTATTCAAACATTCAAATAATCTTTTGTCAATTTTAATTCGACACATATGTTGAGCATGAGATTATATATATATATATATATATATATATATATATATATATATATATAAACACTCATTTTCAAACTTGACAGTATATATTAAAACAATGATTTTTTTTCCTCAAAAGTATGTCATTTAAGTTGTGGTCCAAAAATGTTAAAAATAAAAATTTGGAAACATTTTCACATCCTGATTTTACATTCATAATAAAAAGCTGCTGCATACCCTCTAAAGGTAAACCTCTATGTCAACATGGAGTTAAGATATTTGCAGTATACCTTAATTAAAATATATACGGCACACTTTGAAAAAAGAAAACACTTGACAAGAAAAACACTAGAGAAGCATGGCTGTGCTGCTGTCCTACATATCAGTTGACAGGGATTGAAAATCAAATGGTGTCAATCTGTCCATCTAGAGCAGGGGTGGCAAACTCCAGGCCTGGAGTGCAGCAGTGGCTACAGGTTTTCATTCTAATACTTTTAGTAATCAGTGACCAGTTTTCGCTGCTAATTAACTTTTTCCCCATCACTTAAATAGACCTGTTAAAAGAGTTCAGCCCTCTGAATTGATTCCTTTCTTCATTAAATGACAGCCAAGCAGAAATGAGATGTGAAACGAGCCAACAGATGACCAGCTAAACTGGGGCTTCAAACTCCAACCAATTTCATTCCAATCACTTTCTTAATGAAAAGCCAATTCTTGCTATTAATTAAGCCCGTTATTTAATTCCATGGCTTGTTGCTGCTTTCATTCTGCCACAGCACACATTTTGAAAACTGTTGTTTTTCTGTTTTTTCTAAGAGCACCGTCAAAATGTTTTGGTGACCTGACAGATCAACCTTACCAAGACCATCACCACTCTTTAATTTCAGATATTGTGTAATGGGCACAGGGGAGCCGGTCACGTGGTGGCTTGTTTTGTGTCTCATTATTGTTTAGCTGCTAATTAAAGAAAAAGAAACAAATATGGGGCCTGAGTCAAGTTAATTAAAAGAAGTAATCAGCAGTAAAAACTAGTCACTAATTAAGAAGATGGTAAGAATGAAAACCTGCAGCCACTGAGGCACTCTGGGCCTGGAGTTCGCCACCCCTTATCTAGAGTTTGGGTGTTTGCTCTGTGTTTCTGCTTTTCTGCATACCAGATCTTAAAAATGTGTATTTTAGGTTTGATATTAAATTATCCTGTGTTTTCCTTTTCTTTTTTAACTGAGTAGTAGTGCATAGGTGAGTGTGCCTGCAGTAGTGTTAGGTGAAATGGGAACATCAGTCTATTTGGTCAACCTCAGGTTCACTTCATCCCTACAATGGATAACGGCTAATCTACTTTAAAAAGGATATATTTATATATTAACATACACACACAGTTTTAGGCAATATGTTTGGAAGTATTGCACTGGTCGGAGTAAGAAATGTAAAGATGTAACACTGGTTAATTTGGATTTATACATTCAGTTATTTTAAGATCTAAGCTATAAATTAACAGCCTATATAAAAAACTTACTTAAAACCACACTCAACTGTCCATGCTCCCATGCACAAGGTTAGTATTTTTAGATTTTAGTAAAATAAGTCAAATTGTTCCCAAGTATTATAAAACCATGACTGTAGATGGTCTTCATTATTAGCTGTATTTTTTTACTTTTTAAAATTTTCATAATAATCCCTGTAGACAATGTACCTGATCAGATCGTAATAGGGCAGAATCCTCCAAGCTGGACTTCAGACCACTTTGTTTGTCTAATGGACTCTGAATATCAGCAAAGCCATACTCTGATGAAGAAGCTGGTAGCCCATGTGCATAGATATCCTCGTCATCACTTGAAGCAGAAAGTGGCTCTCGATCACAAGCCTTTGGAGTGAGGGATATGGGGCCAACGATTCCATGTAAAGGGTGATCAAATTTAGTTTCACTTGCAGAGGCTGGCATGAGCTTCTTTGGGCTCACTTCTAAGTTCAAAGAAAGACTGGGGGGTCCAGATTCAACCAAAGAAGGTGGATCTGAAGAGGCATTTTTCAAAGGGTGTGCATCTCTTTTTTGTCCAGGTTCTACTGAAGCTGCCACATCACATACATCCTTAATAAAATGATCAGCGTGGTTACAGTACTCCGTGTCAGAAAGTAATGCATTTTTGTTCTCATTCAAAAGATTGGTATCTTTAGGATTACTAGATATTTCAGATTCCCGATTTTCATCGTTATTGTAAAATCCTTCTAACATGTTAGAGCAAACTTCAGAAGACTTAGGAAACACCAAATTGTTTCTATGACTGTGAATACTGGTAGGCACACAGTGTTCCTCCTCCCTGTCCTCCTCTTGTGGAGCAGAATCACAAACCGATGACTGGGCTGAAACAAAGACTTCCAAGGTAGTGTCCTCTGGTGCAAAGCTATGTAAATCAGAACTGAGAAAGCTGTCTGGGGAATCAGTAATTAGAAGGTCAGAACTGCTGTATAGCAGACTTGTCCGATCAGACAAGAAGTCACTAGCAGGAGTGCTGGCCCCATCACTAGTTGGCTCCATATTTAATATGCTTTCAGAGTAGTTGCTTTCAGACTTTCGGCTAATGCTGTCTACAAAAATTAGAAAAAGATGATCTAATAAATATTTACACTGTAACTAAATAAAGACATAGAATATTATTACTGTTCAGATTTTAATAAAAATTAAATAACACAACCATATTTTACATTAAAGGAGTATGTGTAAATTGAGTGAACAGTTAACAGAACATAAAAACATCCCACCTTGCCGTCGCCTATGCCTTTTCTTCACTTTGATAGGCTTCACTACCAGCTCTTGGTCAAAATCTTCAGTGCTAATTGAACTAAATCTTGCAGAAGACATTTCTATGGATACAGACTGGTCTGGATTGGCTCCAAGACCCACAGCACTGTCCCACGAATTTACCGAGCTGCTTCTGCTTCTGGACTCACTGTTCCCTTTTTGAACAAATTCATTATTTGGGTCTTTACTATTATTTTTATAATCAGACATTTCCATATCATTCTTTTCACCATAATCTTCTTGAAGTTCATTCAGCTTGTCATCTATGGACTCACATATAATTGGCATGGTGCGAATTTGCTGAGCTGTCTCTACAGATCCAGATGGACTCAAAGTGGAGGAGCCAATCAAACTGCTTGACTGAGAGAATGAATCTAACACTAGAGAAAAGAATAATGTTGTGTAAAATTTACAGAAAAAACACAAAAATGACAACATCAGCTCTGAGAAAGGCCTAAAAAGTTGATGATATCTTAATTATAGAATGTGAAAAAGACATTAACAGTTGCTACTACTACAAAAAGCCAAGGAAATGTTTTAATCAGGAGACAAAAAAATAAAGTCAAATTCAGCTTCTTGAATGCTGAAATGGTTATGGGTTTTTACTCCAACCAGTTTCTTAATTAGAGGTCAATTCTTACTATTAATGAAATGGCTTCTTAGTACTCTACAATATTTGAAAAGGGTCAGCATTGGATTTTCTCCTTCAAGATCACCATAAAAATACCAGAGCCATATTGTTTCCACTAAATCAGATTAGTACTTCCAAGTCCTTTGGTTTTTCTTTTCACATTTTCTTATTTTTTTCCTAATTATTTTATTGAAGCAGAATATGTCATGAACAACCCTTTTGACAATATCAATTGATAAGCAGTTAGCGTTTTTTTTTTTTTTTAAAACAACAGATTATTGCTAATTGGCAGGTGGTTAACAAGAAGCAAGTAATACTCTAAATGCAGCTAATGAAAATCAAAAGAAAGAAACAATTCAGGATTCTCAATATTACCAAGAAATTGAACTTATAACAAACATGTCCATTTACAAAATGAATTCAGTTCCAGTTGAGATACTGGCTGAAACTAAAGCACTTTGCACCTGCAGAAACTGGTACACCTGGCATATGCAGCTCACACATTATTACCTGCTTGGGATAAATCAAATAATAATTTCTAGTAAATCAAGTTAAGTGAATGAACTGTAGAAAACAGACACTGAAACTGCAAAGAAAACAAACTTTTTTGAAAATTTAGCATTAATCTTCCACTTAAGCCAACAAAACTGCCTATGTTCAGTTCATTACTGGCAGGCCACGTGGAACACAATGAATAAATCAAGATTACAGAGCACGTTTTCTAGTTTCATAACTGGTAATGGACAATGACAGTTATTGCTAGACACAAATTAAAAACAAAACCACAGACAGAATATGATATACAGTACTACTTATTGACGTTATTCCTTCTGGCCTGTTGGAAATCCTGATGATATCCCTGTCACCCTTTAGAAGAAAAATCTCATTTTCAGTGCAGGAGATTGACACAATATCTCCAGAGCTTTCCAAACCACCAATGATAACCTGTAAAATGTAAACACGTCGGTTACTTGAAATTTGTTAAAGACAAGCAAGTATTAACTGTAACAGTCTGAAATTGCCAGATAAAAATTAAAAGTTCTACATCATAGCAAATAAAATCTAAGTCATTTTTATACTCATCCATATCACATCTATGCGTTAAGGTTGTTTTTTCATAACCGAAACATATTACTTAATGCTATAAGTCTGCGCTTTGCATACTTTAATCATACTTGTCAAGAATTACCGATTAATTATTGTTTAAAATGTTCCTCAGAATGTCCATCAAACCCTAGGAGGTATGACTGAAATAGCAACAAGACTCCGGGCTCACTATAAACATAGCATAAGACAATGGTGTATTAGAAAATGGCAGATTTTTTTTCCTTCAACCAGAATTATGGAGAATTTTGTCAATTAGTTACAGAAAAAAAGAATAGTCATGGCCTGCATATAATTTCAAGGAGTATGGCATCAAAGCCTCAAGCACAGCTAAGACATGGCTTCTAAACTATTCTTTCATCTTTATATTGCTCCTCACGATAAAGAATGGAATACAAAGAAAAACAGTTGTGCTTTAAAGCACAATATCCAAGATCTCAATGAATATTTTCAAATACACTGAAAGCACATTTTCACCTGTAACATTCTTTAATTATACTGTAAACACCAACAAACGTGTCTGGGCTTCTGCATTAAATATATAGTATGTAAATTAAATATTTGTATGGTTCTGTACTTCGAAAGAATATAGTGCATGTTTAATATTGGTTTTGGATTTCTTGCATGTAAATGTTGTATGGTTTATTCATTAACCGTTGATACTTTTTAGATGACAGTCTAGCACAGTGTTTCCCAAACTCGGTCCTGGTGAACCCCTGTGGCTGCAGGTTTTTGTTCCAACCAGCTTCTGTTTTTTATTGAACTCCTGGGCTAATTAAGTGAACGGATATTTCTATTTATTGAAAGTTCTGTGTTTAGGGAACAATATAGAAATTAGAAAACTAAGTTTGCTAAAAAAAAAAAATATTAAAAAGTACCAAGCAGTTATATAGGAATAATGTATTTTTTTCTTTTTAACAGTATTTTCATCTTGATTTTCATTCTACTTTTCTAGGTTTTCTAATTGTTTAATTCATATTTTACTAATTAGTGAGTCTGAGTCTAAAGTAGTGGCTTTTGATTATTGTGTTGTTTGCCTGTGTGTCTGCTCTGCTTGTTGATAATTGTCATTATTAAGATACAATAAAGGGGAAAACTGCACAGAGAAAGGGCAAAGTATAATGAAATCAACAAAACAGAGTTAAGCATTAGATAGATAGAATAGCAAAAGCATCAATATTTCTAAATATCTTATAAATGTAAAAATCATGCTGCTAAGCTTTTCTGAATGTTGAATAAAAGAAAAAAATACCAGCTAATTAAATGAGATCAGTGCTATCAGGTGTTGTCACTGATTAGGAATCTGGTTGGAACAAAAACCTGCAGCCATAGAGGTCCACCAGGACTGAGTTTGGGAAACACTGGTCTAAGCATGTGATCAAGCCTGTACTTTGTGAAGATGAAATATACAAAAGGTACTACATATACTTAAACAATATCTGCACTGCACCGGCTCACCAATTAAATAACAGTACTAAAAGCACCAGTACTCCAAGTTTAATTCTCAAATCCTGACATACTCTACAATAATCTGGTTGCACTACCTCCCTTACAGTTTGAACACCCTCTCAAGTCCTTTCAGTAAGGAAAAATGGACTTTACTAGGTTTCCCAAAATTTGCAAGTTCTTACCCTGGAATTGCACTCTCTTCTAGGAATTATGCTATAACCAGAAGAAGTGTTTGTCTGTTGACTTAAATTTGCAGTATGAACCAAAGGTGGTTCATGGAGTGTTTTATTATTTTATTTAGAAATTGTCAACATATTTTAAATAATACCCGAAAAGTAAATGCTTATTGTTAAATCAGGATCCTGCACAACCTCTCCTTGGTTCATAGTGGTAAAGATATTTTATAGAGATTTTGCCAGTCTATTTAGAGTGCCAACAGACTTTTTTGACTTTTACTCTAATATGCACTGAACTTAATTTACAATATTATCAAAAACTAAACCAATTTAATATAATTTTAATTAATTGTAATTAATTTACTTAAATTACCACCTCAACAAAGAGAACTGATTTAGGAACATTTATGTTAGGCAGAATGGACAGCAAGGGCTGGGTGTTCTTTTGTCCTTAGATCCCCTGTAGATTTTTTTTTTCCTCCAGTCTAACAGTCTGTAGGACAGATTAAACAAAAAAAAAAAAAACTATCTGGCCTTTCCTTGTTTTGTTGTTACTTATTATTTAATATTATTGCCTAATGTTGGTTTTCTTTTCTTGTAACTTTCTCTTTGTCTTCTAGTAAAGCACTTTGAGCTACATTGTTGTATGAAAATGTGCTATATAAATAAATGTTGTTGTAATAAAATGGCATAACTACTCCTTCACAACATGCAATAATGTTCTAGATTATACTGGGAGGCACAGAAAATTTCACTTTTAAAGATGCTGCCATATCTTTTACTAATTGTCTTTATGTACTACTGGAAAACCTGAGTAAATGCCTGAGGGAAAATGCACAATAAAAACACCACATCAGTAATGATCTTCTTGCCATGGTCTACTTTATTTCTATAAAAGAACTTAATGTAAATGCTTCCTTTTACAAACAAAAAATAAAAAAAGACTTCATACCTGATTCAGTGTGTCAATAACATAAACACTGTATTCGTTCCAACTGACAATCCACCCTTCATGTAGGAAGCATGTTATTAAACCAAGCTGTCTCTCTGTGGGTCGGTAAGCTCCTGTGCTGCCTGTTCCAGTGCGAGGATAAAGTTCAAACTGTTTCACTCCATTAGCAAATAGGTCTTTCAAAATATGAGTGGCCTGAACTGTTCCATTAACATCTGCCTTCCACAAGCGAAGACCAGGCCTTGCAGTATATAAGCAAAGATCACTCCGTTTGCAAAGTCCCGGTTGGAAACAGCACCCAAATTTCCCATTGCTGGAATTAGAGATGAAGCATATTTATAGAAATTAAATCCATAAGTATGTGAAGAAGTGTTTCCTAACCTTTGAACTGTCAAGATTGGTTTTTCAGAAATACTTCCCTTTACAGGGCTTCTGGTTTGCTTTCATATACTTATCTTAACTGGCACTGAAGCACAAAGGATTAGGAGCAGGAATAGCACCAGAAAGTTACAGGTTTAGTCCGTACCACTGGTTTACTCTATATCTCTAAGAAAGTGATTTTAGCGGTCATGGTATTTACATAAATAGGCATCTCTTTAAAATTGGACTGTGTAAGTCAAGCATTTTACACAGTGTTCAGCAAGAAAGTCTCTGCTTAAAAAAGTGATCTTTTTTTCCACAGTCCATAATTAATACAAAACTAAATTAATTAAAGGTATTTCAATGAAAAAACAATGAAGACAAAGGATATCTGGCATGTGTTAAAAGAGTAAGCGGCTTCCTGCTAATCTCTGTGAGCACAAGTGCTTTGTGTTTTAATCCTAAACAGATGTGCAACACAGCTGGGGAAAATACGGGGTCATTACTAAAGAACTAAGCAGAACTGCTGGTGGGTTCTTTAAGATTGCCAACACAGATTTTAAATAAAAAAATAAAAAATAAAAAAAAATCAGTTGATTACTGCACATTTTTTTTTACCTATTTTGGTAATTCTTACCAGTGTTACTTTGGTATAAAATGGTTTACAGTTAAATAAAAAAGGCATTTTTTTCAGCTCAAGATCCTGCAGTATAACAAAGAAACACACAAAGGGAAATCTTGTAAAGAACTTGTTTTAGTTAAACAAAAAATAAACAAAAGCATGTATTTTATAGTTGTTAAAATAGATATTCAGACCTTCAGTATTTTTTGTAATCTGTTTATTTCAAGTTTCAAATGTTGTTGCATATGGTCCGTCAGAGTAGATGCTGAACATTTTCTGGCTATCCAAGATAAGATAACTCCAGTATTTCATTACATACCTTTTTCTAGGTTTTGTTCCAATTTGCTGTACCACTTTCTCCTCAGTATAAAAAAGCAAACAGCGCTGGTATGTTGAAACAAGAAGCACTTTTTGATTGTACTCAAGCTGTACAATAGCAGATTGTTCCTCAAGCAACAAAATGGGATTACAGACACCCTAAAATATAAGTCACATTGGTTACAGATGTTCCATCTCCTTAAATGTCATCTAAATGTACTTATGGTACTTCTGAATTTAGTCTATCATCTTAGACACTTTCCAGGCAACAGATCATATTGACCCTTTAAGGAAGGTATGCAAAAATCAGAAGAATCAGTTAGCTGCATCTTACAAAAAAAGATAATGGACTGTCTTAGATTAATCAATCCATAAAATATCAGAGGTACATATAAAATGAAATATACATGAGGATAAAGGAGCCACCTCTAGCTTGTTGAAAAATGCTTTTCACTGAACTTTTCAAGCTTTGGATCTTAATGTGCCTTATACAATATGGCAGCAAGCTTACTATTTTAAAATATACCAGGGAAAACATAGTCCAAAACAAATGAACAGAATGGGTCATTTTAGTCGGTGTTAATTTTCTTAGGTTGTAATAGATCAAGCAGACCTAATAATGGCCCTTTGCCGTACTTACAAATCATGAGATGCAGCATTTAAATGTACTTGGAAACGTTTGCAATATTTAGACACTTTGAACCCTTTCTGACTCAAAGGTCAATAATTCACTGCCTTTTATGTCAACATTAAACTCCAGGAGCCGTACCTCAGAATATTCCATATTGAAACATTTCCATATCATATTTTACATTTGATATTTTAAACTTTCAGAGCATTCATGACATTCCTTCATTTTCATGCTGTAACTAAAACACAGTACAGCCACATATTGCAGCTAAAAAGACCTCTACTTTAACTATGTAAATTGCATACCTCAAAAATACTATAGAGTATACAATAAAGTGTCTCTAAAAACATATACCAGAAGCAATAATTGTAGATTTAAGCATAAGCTACTATGGATGGACAAGGTTTGAAAGAAACAAAACACACACACAATCTTGTGCTGCATGAAAATCAATCAATTAATTAATTATATAAAAGGTTTATTTTAGCTCATTAACATTTCTTCTTTGTATTTGAATTAATATACATGAACAAAGGACATGAAAATGGTTTGTTTTGATCTCGCCTAGATGTCATTGCAAAACACTTCAGACAACCTTACCCTTGACAACATTATTTTTTAATTCTATCTTATTTCTTTTGGATTTTCCACATTTAAATACTTCTTAAAAAGGCAGCTCAGATAAGGGCAGAGGAGGATCATAAGGAAGAAAGTATAGGCTCTAGTCAAACTGTCAGACGTTTCTTATCACCACTCTTATTAATATTAAACCGGTCACCTATCATCCTCATCCTTCATTTAAGCAAGACAGAATATTAATTTTATTTAAAAGCAGATAACATTACATACAGTCAAGTCAAATGTAACAAGGCAACACAAAATTTAACCCATACCCAAAAGAAAAATAAGGAGAGCTAACAACAAAAATGCTACTCTATAAAAAGAAACAAGAAACGATGGGAATCCTTTGCTCACTGAAATGGAAGCTTATGCTAAAATGTTATTGATTAGACCGTGCCATATAAAGTTTTAAACAGATCCTCTAAGAGAGAAATTGATTTTTTCCAATTTCAAGTAATATAGAACATCAGCTGACCACGGACTTAAAAGTAGTGGGATGGGATTCTCCCAGTTGAGCAAGATAAGTCTGTGTGCTATTAGTGTAGTAAAGGCAATTACAGTTTGTTTGTTCTTCTCCACTTTAAGCCCGTCTGGGAGTACACCAAAGACAGCTGTTAATGAGTTCGGAGCGATTGTGACATTGAGGCTGTCTGATAGGCATGCACAGATTTTTGTCCAAAATGCTGTTAATTTGGTGCACAGAACAGTGAGGATGGAGCTAGATTGCAACATTCGCAGGTAGAATCTTTCCCTGGAAACATTTTGGACAATTTTAATTGAGATAAATGTGCTTGATAAAAAATTTTAAGTTGAATGATTGAATGTTTTGCACCTGTGGAGCTAGACTGTATTCTGTGCATTACTGCCTTTCACTCTTTTTCTGAAATATTAAGTGACAGATCCTTTCCCCCAGTGAACTCTGGGGTATTTGAAAGGAATGGATTTTAAAATATTTTTATAAATTGCAGAGATGCTATCTGAGTTTTCAAGACTGATCAATATTCTTTATGGAGTAGAACAAGGTGGGAGGTGAGCAGAATTGGGCAGGCTCTGTATAGCAAAGTTTCTAACTTGAAAGTAGTGGAAGAATTGTGTTGAGAAGTTGAATTTCAAGTGTAATTGTCCATAGGATGCGAAGACATTATCAATGTACAGGTCTATAAAAGTGTTTTAACTTGGATATTTTTGAGACATTAAATAGTGTATATATTTGAGAGGGTTGAAAAAGGTGGTTGACATGTAGCAGTGCAACAGATGAAAGCTTCTTTCTTCTTTCTTTCTTAACTCTATTAAGTACTTCAAGATTTTTTTCTTTTGCAGACCAGACTTGTGTATATTTATCGATTGTTGATGTCCACGTCTTTATAGCTTGTGTATTTGCTGCCCATTAATAAAATTGAAAGTTCGGTAGTGCTGTACTCCCTTCTGCTTTAGATTGTTGTAGAGTCGCCCTTTGGATGTGTGGATGTTTTGAATTCCAAAGTTATGAAGGAGTCTAATTTCTTGAAAAATGATTTGTTAATGTATACGGAGACGCTTTGCAATAGAAACAGAAGCTTGGGAAGGATAGTCATCTTAATAATGCTAATTTGCCCTGCTAATGTAAGATGGAGGGTAGACCATCTATTCATGTCGTGTTTAATTTTTTCCATGCAGATAGCAAAAGTTTGTTGAAAAAGAGCTTTATATTTACTTATGATATTTACCCCATGATATTTAAACTGATCTGCTAAGATAAATGGGAAGGTGTCCAGTCCGATATTGTGTGCTAGAGAATTCACTGGAAAAAGCACACTTTTGATTCCAGATATCTTTTAAAAAAATCTGCTAATGATTTTAAAAATGCTGGCACAGAATTTTGTGGGTCAGATATATGCAGTACCATATCATCTGTATATAGTGATATTTTCTGTTCAAGTCTCAGACAATCCCCTTTATCTCTTATGCATTTTGAAAGTATAGAGCCAATGTTTCAATGGTGATTCCAAAGAGCAAAAGTGATAAGGGTTATCCATGTCAAGTACCATGTTCTAGTTCTAAGTAGTCTGAAACAGTGTTGTTAAAACAAACTGAGGCTTCTGGACTAGTATAAAGTAGTTTGATCCATGCATAATATTTGAGCGAAACTCAAATTTGTGCAATGTAGTGAACATAGTAGTCACATTCAACCATATCAAATGCTTTTTCTGCATCTAAAGAGAATAAGATCTCTGAGATGTTAAATTTAATGGGTGCAAGTATTATGTTAAACAAACGCTGAAGGTTAGAAATGTCTGCCTTTAATAAAATTGATCTGGTCTTGTGATATTACTGAAGGAAGCACTTTCTCAGTCCTTCTGGCTAGAACTTTGGAAAGTATCTTAACATCCTTATTCAGAAGAGAGACTGGTCTGTATGATGCACATTATAGTAAGCGCTTATTAGAAAAAAAATGGTAATTAATGCTTGGCAAAAAGTCTGAGGTAGAATTTTGTTGTCTTTAGGTTCTATAAATGTTGCTAATAGTAGTGCCACTAACGTTTTGGAATTTTTTTTTTTTTATAAAATTCCACTGGGTAGCTATTAGAGCCGGCTACTGTCCACTTTGAAGTGAGTTTATAGCATCTAGTAATTCTGAAAGTGTCGTGGGTTTATTAAATTCCACAGCAGTAAGAGTATGTAGCTGTGCTATCTGTAATGAATCAAGAAACTCATTAGATTGTGTCTTATCTTCTTTAAACTAAGTAGAATATAAGGACTTGTAGTGCTCTTTAAATGTGTAAGCTATATTTTTATGGTCAATAATTTTATCTCCATCTGTGTTGTTAATTGCTGTTATTGCTTTATGGACTTCCGGCCTGTGGATTTGTTGGGCCAAGATCTTATTGGCCTTCTCTCCATGTTCTTACTAATGATGTTACGATCTAAAGATAAGCTGTTTCATTTCTTTAGTGGTCAAGAGTTTAAATTGTGATTGCAAAACCTGTCTTTTCCTATAAAGTGCCTCATTTGGAGACCTAGCGGATTCTAGATCTATTTTGGTAATTTCACTGATTAATGCAGACGCCTTCTTGGTTTCAAATTTATTCTTGTGAGAAAGATATGAAGTAATCTCTTCTCTTAAAATTCCCCAGATACTTCTGAGGATGCATATTTCCAAACAAAATAATCAATTTGCTTGAATATGAATTCTATACAGTTCTCATCAGCTAATGACGGGGGTTAAGACGCTAGCTGTAAGAGGAGCATGTAGGATGCAGCGATTTAAGCTCCATGATCATAGTGGCATTGTCAGAGATTACAATAGTATTGCACTTACAAGATATGATAGTGGGTATGCTCAGGTTAGGATTTAAAAACCTTCAAGGGTCTGACAAATTATGATCTGTTACAAACTGTGTAATTATCTTTGCAGTATTAGATGTTGTTGTTGCTACTATAGCTAGGGATCTATCCAGATCTGGATTTAAAACACAATCAAAGTCTCCACTCCTTATAAATTTTGTGAGTGTTCAGATTAGGGATAGATGCAAATACATTTTAGGTGCATAGATATTAATCAAAATCATATTAGTATTAGATAAATTGCCTGTCACCATGACATATTGCCCCTCAGAATCATGTTTTGCATCTGACACTACAAATAGAGTAGTTGTGTGTATTAAGATTTCCACACCCTTGGAATAGCTGGAGTGAAAAATTTTGCCAGACCACTCTCTTTGCAACTGAAACTGGTCCTTGCTTAATAAGCGAGTCTCTAGTAAAATACTATCTTGGCATTTAGGCTTAAGTGTAAGAGTACTTTCTTTCTCTTTAATTCATGATTGAGACCCTTGACATTCTAGCTCACAAAGTTCATTATTTGGTCATAGAAATATTACTTCTGAACTTCTGTTGACATTTTGTAGTATTAGGTTAAAGTAGTATATTGTTACATATGATAGCTTTGACATAGATGTGTTATTATTGCCAAGTGATAGAGCTATGGAGAGATTTGTTATATCAGCATGAATGGCTATTGAGGTATAAGGGATAAAAAAAAAAAAAAAAAAGAAATAGCATTGCTCTCTTTGTAAAACCCTGAACCCATTGTGCCTCTGCAGGTGATGAGAACCACATTTCACGAAGTCCTGATCCTCTTAAATGTTGAGAGATCGAGCACATCTAGATGAAATGAAACCCCCAGCAATGATGTAGAGAAGTTTAAAATGGAGATATCTTGTGAAGATACAGTCTAAATACAATAAAATAAGGATATGATCTTAGAAAAGTCCAAATACAAGTAGTTCCCGGGTTACGTATGAGATAGGGACTGTAGGTTTGTACTTAAGTTGAGTTTGTATGTAAGTCGGAGCAGGTACATTATTTTATTAAATGCTATTGTTGACTGACTGTAACCAAGTGCTCTGCCAATGAATGATGGAGTTTCACCTCTCTCTGACCTTTTTATTATTTCTACTTTATTTTCAATAGTGATGGTTTTTCTCTTCTTTACTGTATCACCAGTAATTGTATCAGATTTGTGTTTCAGAGATATTGTTGAAGGGTGAAGACAAAAGGTTAAGATGAGCTCTTCTGCACAGCACTGTACATGCTATCACAGCTGGAAGGCACCTGTCGTCAACACATCTGATATACTGACAAGAGACAACTTCCTGTTATGTGCGTAACAGTACAAGCAGGCTATTGAGAATGAATGGGGGCAGCGAGGGATAATTCACCAGTCGCTCACCACACAGTCACCGCCACAACATTATGCTGCCTGCAGCGTCCACCCACCGAGAACGAACACGGTGCGGCCAAAGGCGGGTAGTGAATTGCCCACCACCGCCCCCATTCAACAGGCAGTCAACCGAGGCACACTACAATGTTATCCACGCAAACACCCCACCCCCCCCCATCGCACCATTCATCCTCAATGGTCTCCCTTCAGCCACAACCAGGTCACCGCTTGCAGCATTACAAGCTGCTCACCAAGAATGAAAGGGGCAGCCATGTGTGGTGGGCGGGCAGTGATGTCCATGTAGTAGTTGTAATAGCAGTAATATTATCAATTGTACAAATTAGTATTTGTAGTAGTTAGCATATTTAGATATACCATGTTTCTTATTTATCAGGGAAAAGTACCTTTATTACTGCTTTTCTAGAAGCTTTCATTATTAATTTGCTGTGGGAAGATGCATTTGTTTCTGGTGCACCTTTTTGTGTGCTATATATCAGAGAGAAACAAAAAGACTGTGAAGTGCCAGATCTTAGCCTCAGTTGGGGAGGAAAGATTGGGCAGAGTGAGCCTATTCTCAACTCTTTTTTCATCATTCACTTAATTATTTCGAGGTATCACTGGTTACAGTGTTCAGCATGTGAAACCTTCCAATAGTTAAATGAAAGGAGGACAAACTATGACTTTAAATAGTATACTCAAAACCTACAACTAAAAAGGATAACAATTAAAGTTACTAAGTAACATGAAGTGTGAAAATTAAACACTGGTTTAATTAAACTTTATCAGTTGCAATGTTAAGGGCCTCAAAGAAAAAAAGGTGCCGTCACATCTTAGGCTACATCCAGACTACTACAATTTTGTCTTAAAATACAGACATTAAGTCTCTGTTTTCACCTTTTACACACAATAACTCAGCATTTTGAACCCATTAAAACAGGTACTTTTAAAAATGTTCTCCAGAGCTGTATACTTCCAAAAATAGTATTACAATGTGGATGGGTGAAAACACAAATTTTAAAAATGCACACTCTAATCATGCTGTGATTTGTTGAAGCTTATTACATAGCTCTTCCCTGATCTGCTCATTTTAACATCTCATTCCCTGCTTGGTCAGCCTTCACAGAAGAAAATTATACTCATACATTACAGACATTGAAGTGTTGCTTCCACAGAGCTTGCAGAGTTTCTTGCACCTAATGTGCATTTTGTACAGTTTGAATGCTGTACACATGCAAAAAAGGCAAATAATTCAGCAGTCACTATAGTTGTGCAATCTTTTGGCTGGTGCCATTACCATCCCTTCACGGATTTTTCTGCCGACGCGTACATGTTCAATGTAGGTGAATATCTAAGTGTTATGCATTTTTGCTTGTTTTAATGTGGACAAAGATATACTTTTGTAAACAATAATAAAACGCTAGTGTGGATGGAGATTATTGTGATTTAAAAGCACTTTTTAAATGAAAACACAGTAGTGTGGACATTCATTCAAGTCATATAACTGTATAGCCTTCTTACAGAAAACAACTTTAAATATTAATAATCAAATTAGGATGAAGAAAGGATGGGATGGATAATTTATTAAATTATAGCAACAAAACTAGAGATGCAGAAATGGTGACTAATGAAGGAATTTTTTTTAGCCTTTGTTGGAGTTCTGAGTCAGAAACTACATCAATTAAGAATGGAAATGAAATTAAACTGCACTAATTCTTACTAACATACAAACCCCTTAATGAGATTATAATGGTGTCTTTTTCAGATCATTTTAAACAAAACCTTGTTTAAAAAATAAAAAGGACACAATTGCATCTTTGTTCTCAAGGAATACACAGAACAGGGATTTAAAAAAATAATAAAAAAAAAAAAAAATCAAAGACATTGACATGCACAGTGCTACCAAATTCTTAGCACGTTGTCTTGTCTTGCTCAAATGGAAAATTCCTAACCCATTTACCATAACACAATGGGAAAATGATATTGTACTACTCTGCTGCAAATAGTTATAGGAAAAATGCTCCAAATAAGATGTAGACTTGGTCTTAATGATTTATAGTTTAATGTATTCATTGCAAATAAATCCCTTAAACATTAGTATATTAAAAAGCTGCAAAGATATAACTGAAAATTAAACAGGACTAAAAAAAAAAACAACCACATCACACTTATTAAAATTGTGGATTCTATTATATGAATGTGTGTTATATTGATTTTCTTGTATATGAATCTTAAGCGCATTAAAAGCTCCCCCCCGTACTGGATGCAATGCATACATGTCATATTTTTGCTTAGGTTTGTTCTTCAGTGAGCAACTTTAACTATAACAGAACTCACTAATTATCTAACCATTTTTTACTTAAACTTTTTACTAAAAAAAAAAAAAAGCAATGTTATTTTTCTATTAATTCATTTTTTGTGGAACTTCTGTGGAGTATGGGACTTTACTGCTCCATTAAGTCTATCATAACAACATAATAGCACACATCAGGACAGATGACACTTAAAGCTAAAAGGCTGCATCCACATCAACATGACTCCTACTAGCATACTCATTAATAAATCATGGATAAAATAACCAGAAGACTTGGAAAAGCAGAATCTAATAAAGTAAATCTTAAAAACCAAAATAAAAACAAGCTATCCCCCATGTAACATACAATAATGCTGGTTACATTCCAATAAATATTTGTCAAACCC
Source organism: Polypterus senegalus (assembly GCF_016835505.1). NCBI lineage: Eukaryota > Metazoa > Chordata > Cladistia > Polypteriformes > Polypteridae > Polypterus > Polypterus senegalus. The sequence goes on along the minus strand of NC_053171.1, from coordinate 28,702,069 downwards.
AGGTGTATAATTTCTAAGCATACACTAAAAGAACAATTAGGAAATAACAGCTTTCTTAGTTTGTTAGTGATGAAATCTTACAGTCACAAGGGTCTCGGGCTAAACTTGAAAACTACCAGTTTATTGCATGTATAACACACTTATATTTATGGTTATTCTACAACAACCTGTATTTTGCCTTGAATAAAGTAAATATGATTACTAACTGCAAAAATTTCTGTTTGAAATTAAAATTTATAAAACACGCATCATGCATTTACTTAAGCAACATGCATGTGAAATTTGACAGTAAAGGACAGTATTAATTACGGTACCTGGTCGAGATCCAGAGAAGAATACACCACTTTGCCTTTGTCATCCCCAGAAAAGAGTTTCATTCCATTTGCACTCCAAGCAAGTGAAGTTACTGTGGTTTTATGAATGCCAACCACATCAAAACGGCGCAACTAAAAAAAAAAAATCAATAGAATATTTTTTCATCTTTCACTTAAGTTCAAGTGCAAAAAAATAAATAGATAAATAAAACCCAAAGGAAATAAGGCCGAATCAGTGTAATTAGAAAAAGTAAAATAAAGTATATTTTGATATTTCCAAATTGTAAGCCAATTAATCTAACACTTCTATTGCAACAAATTTATAATAGTCTCAAAAGCAGGTTTAAACATATATCTAATAAACAAATTGAGACAGTAATGTGCCAGAGGAGTGTTTCAGATGATGAGTGGCAGATTATAATGAGATATTTCAAATATTAAATGGTCTTGAAGATTTAATTGGTTTAAGACATGGAACCTAAAGCTAGTTTGAACTTTAAAGACTGTAAAGCACACATCTCAAATGTAACCAAGGGAATCATCTGGAGATTAACTAAATAAAGCTCAAACTAATAGTAAACAGATCTTCGCCATTACTGTATGAAAGAGTACATAAATAAGGCTTAATTTTCTGACAAAGAGGCCAAAGAAAATAAAAAAAAAAAAAGAAAGAAATGAAACATACCTGCTTATTTCTTCCTGGTAAAGGTGAGACAAGCTGGAATAGAATCACTCTTCCAGACACTGTTCCTACAGCAACAAGGTCATCAAAGCAGCTCAGTAATTTTACAGAGGAAATAGACTCTGACTTGCCCTTAAAACAAAAGATAACAAACAGCATGTGAAAAATAGAAAATTACAAAATTATTTAAGAAATCAGTTAATCTGCTGCAAGCTGTGAAGTAATTAATTGTACTGCTTATTAATGGAAGCCTCTTCAGTATACAAAAATAAATGAAAGATTAGAACCAGATACTGAAAAACTTTCATAATACCATGTCTAGATCTAAAGCTTCTTATAAAAATATATTTTGTCAATATATTTCAAAATAAACTGATTTTTTTCTGTTGACTTCTAGAAAAATGAAAATATTACAACCTTGTGAAAAATAAAAAAAATTATAAAATGTAATCTAATCATGCATAAATTATTTATAGTGGGGCAATCATCTCTAATGGTGCCCTAAGGTTACTGAAGTTGCACTGCCAACAGCACTCTTCTGGGAGAACAAAAGGTCATGCTCTGAAATGTAATTTATATTTTATACTGTTATATAGTTCACAAAGGAATCAAAAATATTTTGAAAATTGTATCCACTCCTCAAATTAAAAATTTACAATATTATTTTTATCTTTTAGACATTTATGGACATTAAAATGGCTAGAGACTTAAAAGAGCACAAAATGATGTGAATGCTTTTTTACTTAGTTAGCAAGATTTTAAATGTTTCTATCATTGTGCTATCACTTTTTGCTGCGATACAGTAATTCCAAAACCCCTTTCAAAATGTGTACTTTTATTCCTTTTTTATTATTTACATGCACAAATTCATTAGTGCAGTAACAATAAAATTATAAAACATTCTGCAAATGAATTGATGTTACAACAGTTGAATAACTTACTAGGACCTTACTATAACATTTGTAACTTGCCCAGGTATGACCAATTGCTTTGCAGTCTATACAAGAAACAAACTGACTCCACTATAACTACCTGTGGCAAGTTTTCTTAGTTCAGAATAAAAGCAGCACTTTCTAGTGGATCCCACTAGAAATGCATTTCACAGCAAAGATTCCATTATGGGCAGAAAGGTGCACTCCTAAGAATGTTAAGATAAATTTGTGAAAAAAGGCAAATACCAGGAGATGACTATTAAAAAGAAGAAAAAAAAAACAAACTTCAAATGTTAAAGTATCCCATGAAGAAAAAGCCAAGACCAGCAAGCATTAAGAAGTGAAAAGCATATGACACCACCTAGACTCTACACAGATCAGACCAATCACCCAAATTGGATAGCCCAGCAAGAATCAGTTTGCCATAAAGTCCAGAAGATCCTTAAAAAATGCAATCATTCCCTTAATAGTTTCCCTGAACAAAGACTGGTCATTGTTTGAATGAGACAACAAATGCAATACAAACTTGGCCTGCATGGGATGATCTTAAGAAGCCACAGCATAAAAAATTGCAACATTATGTCTTGTTTATAGACTGCCAGTAAAAGCACCTTAAAGATTCTGTAATCATATGTCAAAAAATACAGTGGCTGGATGCGACCTAAATTATTACTTTTTGGTTGAAATATGGAAAAGTATGACTGTCAAAAAACAAATACATTTTACCATTCAAAGATTACTGTTCCTACAAGAGACCAGTGGTGGCAGCACCTTTATGCAAGAGCATTTCTAAACAGATGAGATTGGGACACTTGCTAGCATAGAACTGAAGTCAAATGGTGCAAAGTACAAGCAAACGTTTGAAGAAAACCTACAGAAACATGAAAACAGGAAGATGACTCCTGTTGCAAGAGAACAAGGATCCAAAGTTCTCTGCCAGAGCAACTATACAGTTAGTGAAAAACAGAAAGTTTAATCTCATTGAGTGGTCTATTCAGAGGCCCAACGTAAATTGCATCCAAAAAAAAAAAAATCATATATATTATGGAATAATATGAAGAGGGAAGTACATCAATGGTCACCATGCAGTCTTAAGAAGAAATTGGCAAATGGTCCTCCAAGTGGATGTGCAAAACTGGTAGAGATGCACCCAAACAAGGGATGTGAATTCTGACTAACATTGATATCTGAGCTTCAAAAAGGGTTGAGAAATGGGTTTTCAGTTAACTGCGAAAAAACAAAAAATATTTAGATTTTGGCTGATGTTGGAGGCAACCATCACGCCCCCATCTCCTTTTGAAATAAACACCTCAAGCGAGCAGGTTTCTTTTCTGTATGTCATGTTTAGATATTAAAACATAAACCAAAAAGATCATACCTAATATTTACATTTTACATGGTAGTGGTATAACCTGCTCACAAAAACATACAATAAAATGAACAATAATCATAAATTTTGGTTTCAATGTTGGTCTTGAGAGGCATGTAGCATTGTCCAGCTATTTCAACAAAGACTGTGCAGGGTCTGTAAATAAAATTCATCATTCATTTATGATCTGGTGCTGAAATTGAAGCTCTGGAGAGGTAAACCAAACAATGTGTCAAACTATATACAGTATACACATTTTTTTCTCAATACATCTGAATAGTTAAATTAAATAAGTCAGTCCTGTTAACTGGTGCCTCTAAAAAGAGTATTTTGAAGACTGAATTTTGCAGCTGTTATGTATTTCTTCATATTGTTGTGCTTCCCTCTTGGTGAAAGCTTTCAAGTAAAGGCTTTCATGCTCTCACTCAACACAACTCATTAGTTCTCTAAAAAGCTCTTGCTGTGTACAAAGCTGAGGGGCAGCATGTCCTTTGCAGACATTTCTGTAATCAGTTCTGATACTCTTTATTCCTATTCAAGCCAAATTACTCTTTCGAGTTGGGTTAATGAATACCATTATTGATGTCTGCTGTTATTCTTCAGACATTGGGTCAAGAGGTTTTACAGGTTGCTTTAGCCTCAGGTGATTTAATATTCAGCTCACTAAGCTATTGTACAAAAAACTTTGACATTCCAGATTTTGCCCACAACAGTGCTTCTTTCTCTGTGAAAATGCTGGTGGACTTTTTTTTAAATGTGATGCTTTCTTTCTTCCTTCCTAAACATAATATAATATGCATAGAAAATACCTAAATATTGATTGTAACATTTGCGAGCCATGCCAGATTATGCATGAATTTGAGAATTTGCACATCTCTAATCCAAACAGCCCCAACCCTGTAAATGTTGTGTTCTTTGTTTGTTTGTTTTTTTTCTTCATATTTGGCTATTTTTTCACCTGAACGTTGCAACGTACTGTGGCGGGCTAGCGCCCTGCCCAGGGTTTGTTTCCTGCCTTACACCCTGTGCTGGCTGGGATTGGCTCCAGCAGACGCCCCGTGACCCTGTAGTTAGGATATAGTGGGTTGGATAATGGATGGATGGATGTTGCAATGTATGTGGCAAAATTATAAAAGAATAGACAAAAATAGACAAAACTATAAAAGTTTTAATTTACCTTTCATTAGCGGGTTGGTTAATGGATGGATGGATAAAACATTTGATTATAGACAGGATTTTAAATCAAACATTGGCAATATTCTTTCATTATTTATTCAGTACATATACCACTATTACAACCCCAACCCTTTATACATGGCCCAAAAAAAAAAAAAGCAGTGGAGGACTAACCTCAAGGTTGTACTTCTTCATTTGGTTTAGTCGTCTGCAGTATAAGTACAGCATACCAATGCTGCTCCCCATTGCAATGTAGTCACTGGTGGCATCCAAAGAAGTCAAATATACCACCACAGAGCGAAACCCTTTCTGTACTTTTGATGGGACTGCATTAAGCAAGTAGTACAGAGGGCAAAATTCTTTCATCGTAATAAGTGGTATGTTTTCAGCCATGATGGAAGCTGAGCAGCACACAGATTACTGCAACATAAGCAACAAATAACTAAGAAACCAAACATAATGCAAATAGACTTTATAGTAATATCAATTTTAGGCTGACCAAAGCCACTCTGTATCACTTGTTGGCAGGTAAACCCCCTCTTGAAACAATAAATAATGAAAGATTCAGGTTTTCATAAACACATACTACGATTAAAAAAACAGCAACGGTAATACTAGGTTAACCCATATTTTAAGTATCACTTCAAAATTATGTATAAAAGTTGATTATACATAAAAGAAAAACACTGGATAATGGATAATGGATAAGCTTTGTATTTTTCAAATAAAAAGTTATTCCTTCACAATTATGGTATAAAGTATATTCATTTGCCATGTGAAATTGTGTTACAAAGGTTAACGTATTTTATAAATTCAACAAAATTACCAGCCTGCTGTTGTGTTTTAGAATGACACCAATAGGAACCACGGCTCAATATCTCTTATATATATATACATATATATATATATATATATATTTCTCTTCTGGTTCATCCTGCTTCCTCTTCAAATCCGGTCCCATCCACATGCAGGCCACACGGCATTTCTTGATTCCTATTCATCCTCTTCCAAACCCTTCCCCACGCTGCCTGCGGCCTGCAATACACCCTTACGCCGCTTTTCTCAAGTCCTATTCCTCCTTCGGACTACTGTGTTCCCTGCTCCTCTCTCATGAACCCAATGGTGTCAGGTCACCGCCCAATATCTAGTCTGACTGTGTGACCTTTCACTTCGGCCATGTCTGCGCCTGGGAGTCTTTTCCGTCATAGACATAGAATTACTAGACGCCGCATGACCAGCAGCATCGTACGTCAACGTCACCGCCATATTGCGAGAGGCACTGCTGTGGAGTGAAGTAATGGATAAAGATGCTTCGCGCATGTGCTGCTTGGGATTGTACAAACTGCTGTATGCTATAAACCAGATCCTGGGGGATTACATTTCATAGGTAAGGCTGAACAATTGTTTGGTTATATTTGGCCATTAGAAAATCCCTGTTTTATAATCTTAACACTCAAGGTCTCCTTACAATAAAATTAAACAAAATTAGTAAAATTAAAACAAGAGAATGATAAATCAAAAAGCAATAATTAGCAAACAAACAAAGATAACTAGCAGTAACAGTGCAAAATTCACAACTGGTATGCCAGTTTGAAAAGATAAGTTTTGAGGGCAGTTTTAAAATGTTATTGAATCGAGCTGATGTATATGAGAGGGAAGAGAATTCCCGAGTTGAGGATCACTATGAGAGATGCTCGGGCTCCCATAGCACTGAGTCTGATGTGTGGTACAGAAAGTAGAGCTGCAGATGAGGATCTGAGTGAGCGAGAGGAGTGTCAGTCTGTAGGAGATCAGTGAGGCTGTGGAGAGCTTTAAATGTTCAGAGCGGTATTAAGTATTGTATTCTGTAGTTAACAGGGAGCCAGTGAAGTTGAGAGAGAGAATAGGTGTAATATGTTCAGCGGATTTAGAACAGCAGGTTATTATCCTGGCAGCAGAGTTTTGAAGAAGTTGTAAGCGATGGATACGTTTTTGTGGGATGCCAGATAGAATAGCATTACAGTAATCTATACATGAGATGATTTGGGCATTAATCAGTACTTTAGTACTGTGTTGCATAAGAACAGCACGAAGTCTAGAAATGTTTTGGAGATGGAAGAAAGGCAGTCCGAGAAATGTTACTTATACAGGAGGAATTATTTAATAATAATAATAATAATTATTATTATTATTGAATAATTGCCATTAAGTGTATAAATGGATATAAATAATTGTATGTAAACGATTCACTAAAATCTTTTGTATGTAAATGATACTGTTTTAAACGTTATTGTTTTTTCATCACAAAACCCGGTTTCCACGTCTACCAGTATTAGTTTAAATGGCACTTTTGCCACTCGCAATAGGGCAGACACGCTGACCTATCGTGTCAACTGGGCAACACAGTGAATGCGGTGTCTATCTATATATTTCTATGTTTTCCGTAGGCTGCTACAGGAAGGTGCTCTCTCGACCATTGGCATTGGTTTCGCTCCTTGCTGTTTTTGTTATACTGCGACAATTTTTTCCTAAGCCTTTGTTATAAAGTGAACGACAGTATCTTGTCTGTTGACGGGTTTTTGTACAACGTCATCTGTATTCTGGGATCCAGCAAGTGCCTGTTCCTATCAGTGGGTTATTTCTTGACACAAACGGCTGACGAAGGCAAAGTACTCTCACTACGACATAGCAGTAGATTTCGTTGCATCACATTGGGACAGATTTGGAGATGTTCTTCCTGTTGTTCTTTCCAACGCAAGTCGAGTTATCACAAGTCAGGAGTACTATTGATACATGGCAACATCTAGAGTTTATGGTGGTGAAGCTCAAATTCAAGCTCTTTCCGAGATTAGATCTTTCAACTCATTATCTGTTGTATCCAGCAAAAAACCTATTCACAACTGCATCTTTTGAAGAAGCATTTCTTTCTTCTTGATTTCTGAATTCCTTTCTCACTGCTTTCTGTTCCTATTCTTACACCGCCGTATGCTACGGTGGGTATCGGCTAGTATTTATATATATATATATATTTTTTTTTAAAAAGGACTTAAAACTTATTGAATACATACACCGTGCAGTAGCAAAGTCTCATTTAAGTAAATAGGCTTTTCATGTTTATGAGCCATGCTTACGACAACAAGTAAACTGCAGTTAACTTAATTTGTCACAAATTCATGGTATTATTTTCTCATGGTAAGGATATTTTTCTTTTTCACTGGTCTGCTTGTAGTGGCTATCATGGGTAGGTGTGTGGGGGTGTGTGTGTGTGTGCCCTGCGGTGGGCTGGAGCCCTGCCCAGGGTTTGTTTCCTGCCTTGCGCCCTGTGTTGGCTGGGATTGGCTCCAGCAGACCCCCCGTGACCCTGTAGTTAGGATATAACAGGTTGGATAACGGATGAATTGACAACACTGTGTTGTTTTACTATTAAAAGCCTCAAAGCTTTGAAAGAACAAAGCTGGGTACATGTTGCACATGTCCATGCATGATAAAAAATACTCAGAAAATAAAAAAGGCAAAGTATTCAACAGAGCAGCTTGATGCACCACATATCAATTATTGAATTTATTAAACGCGTGATAAGGCACTATTCGAGAGATAATGGTAATAAAAGAACAGAGCATAAAGCTTCAAAGTAGTAAATTCACAGACACTAAATGATGCTACTCCATCTAGTAAAACAGAGGGAGAATATGCAAACTCCATGCAGGCTCTCCTGGTGCTATGAGGCAGGACTTACAGCTCGGGGATTACACTCTGCCTGCAATACAACACCAACACTAAACCTGATTAAAATTAATTGTATGCCTATAACATATGTTCAGTTCTGGTCACTTAATTGTACACTATTGCATTGTCAATCTTTCTTAACACCCTCACCTTCAAAGCACATGCATCCATTATAAAAATGACAGCAGTGGACAGTATCTTCGCAAAATAATAAAAAATAAGCTACCGTATACTGAAAGAATAGAATTGCAAAACTACATTTTTTAGTTATTATTATCTAGTTGCCTAGAGATATCAATTCACATCTGCACATTAAAATTTAATAATGTCAATAATGATGTTTGGTGAGAGCTTTCTAAGGTGAATGAAAGGGTGATGCGGAGGAAACCGACCAACAAAGTGACCCGCAAAGCCCTTCTTCTTTTAAAATGGATAACCTGATATTTTTTTTTTTGCTTTTTTATCCTTCTTAAAACATAGATGCACGGATTTGCACTAAATGTGTAATCTCAAGAAGTATATCAATAATTAACATTTTTGGCTTGAAAAATTGATGTATTTGGTAAACTTTTAAGGCCTTTTTTTATATTGGTACCCCAGTACACATAAGTTCCAATACAAAGTGTAAGAGAGGGCTAGTTTTTTCCCCATCATTTATAAAATATCCTTTACTTTAGAACACAATGTCATGAGGCAAATTGGTACACATTGTGATTGTGAAGAAATAAGTCCAGCTTGAAAAATACACAACTTATTCTCCAATTACAACTTTTCTACAGGAGCAAAATCATATATAGTAACAAAAATAACAATAATCAAAATAAATACAAAACAATAAACAGATGAATCATTGCACTGATTTAAAATTAAAATGTGACAGCTATGATGTCTGATCATTTTAAATTGTCCTACAACAAACAATGTTAGTTTTTTTAAATGAATTATTCACACAAGGCATAGGTGAATAACATTTACCTTAAGAGATCAAAGATTTAATTGCTTAACTGGACACGTGCACAAACATACACTTAATTAGAATATAAGTAAAACAAAAGAATAGCACTGACTTTAGCAATTTAATACACAAACAGAGCATCCAGAAAGTATTCACAGCGCATCACTTTTTCCACATTTTGTTAGGTTACAGCCTTATTCCAAAATGGATTAAATTCATTTTTTCCTCAGAATTCTACACACAACACCCCATAATGACAACATGAAAAAAGTTTACTTGAGGTTTTTGCAAATTTATTAAAAATAAAAAAACTGAGAAATCACATGTACATAAGTATTCACAGCCTTTGCTCAATACTTTGTCGATGCACCTTTGGCAGCACTTACAGCCTCAAGTCTTTTTGAATATGATGCCACAAGCTCGGCACACCTATCCTTGGCCAGTTTCGCCCATTCCTCTTTGCAGCACCTCTCAAGCTCCATCAGGTTGGATGGGAAGCGTCGGTGCACAGCCATTTTAAGATCTCTCCAGAGATGTTCAATCAGATTCAAGTCTGGGCTGTGGCTGGGCCACTCAAGGACATTCACAGAGTTGTCCTGAAGCCACTCCTTTGATATCTTGGCCGTGTGCTTAGGGTCGTTGTCCTCCTGAAAGATGAACCGTCGCCCCAGTCTGAGGTCAAGAGCGCTCTGGAGCAGGTTTTCATCCAGGATGTCTCTGTACATTGCTGCAGTCATCTTTCACTTTATCCTGACTAGTCTCCCAGTTCCTGCCGCTAAAAAACATCCCCACAGCATGATGCTGCCACCACCATGCTTCACTGTAGGGATGGTATTGGCCTGGTGATGAGCGGTGCCTAGTTTCCTCCAAACGTTGACGCCTGGCATTCACACCAAAGAGTTCAATTTTTGTCTCATCAGACCAGAGAATTTTGTTTCCATGGTCTGAGAGTCCTTCAGGTGCCTTTTGGCAAACTCCAGGTGGGCTGCCATATGCCTTTTACTAAGGAGTGGCTTCCGTCTGGCCACTCTACCATACAGGCCTGATTGGTGGATTGCTGCAGAGATGGTTGTCCATCAGGAAGGTTCTCCTCTCTCCACAGAGGACCTCTGGAGCTCTGACAGAGTGACCATCAGGTTCTTGGTCACCTCCCTGACTAAGGCCCTTCTCCCCTGATCGCTCAGTTTAGATGGCCGGCCAGCTCTAGGAAGAGTCCTGGTGGTTTCAAACTTCTTCCACTTACGGATGATGGAGGCCACTGTGCTCATTGGGACCTTCAAAACAGCAGAAATGTTTCTGTAACCATCCCCAGGTTTGTGCCTCGAGACAATCCTGTCTCGGAGGTCTACAGACAATTCCTTTGACTTCATGCTTGGTTTGTGCTCTGACATGAGCTGTCAACTGTGGGACCTTATATAGACAGGTGTGAATTTTACCACAGGTGGACTCCAATTAAGCTGCAGAAACATCTCAAGAATGATCAGGGGAAACAGGATGCACCTGAGCTCAATTTTGAGCTTCATGGCAAAGGCTGTGAATACTTTTGTACATGGGATTTCTCAGTTTTTTTATTTTTAATAAATTTGCAAAAATCTCAAGTAAACTTTTTTCACGTTGTCATTATGGGGTGTTGTGTGTAGAATTCTGAAGAAAAAAATGAATTTAATCCATTTTAGAATAAGGCTGTAACATAACAAAATGTGGAAAAAGTGATGCGCTGTGAATACTTTCCGGATGCACTGTATTTAAAATCTGCACTTTTGTCCCCCGCATTTCAGCTTTCTGTTTTCTAATGAGGACCAACAGTAAAATTTTCAAGACACAACAGGTTTACATTTCTTTGTTAGCTAGTTCTTTTATTCAAAGTAACTGATGAATGTGGATTGAAAGCTTCCATATTTTTATCATCTGAGCGCACACACAATCTGACTTCCAAACATTCATACCCAAGGAAGTCATGCTAGCTGAATTCACAGCTGTGTCCTTTACAACCATGTGGACAACCTTGTTCCTAGATAGGTACAGTAGGTATGTGGTGCTCCTTTCAGCCACGCTAATTAAGAGGATCACTAATTTTTTTTAAAAAAACCTACTAACCCATGTTAAAGGTGTCTTACAGTTAGTATATTTGCTTTTGTCACCTATCAAACATTCACTTGCGTACTGATGTCACTGCCCTGTTTCTAATCTTTTCCTTTTAAGTCAGAGAACATCTTTATGAACATTTCCAATACGCAAGCAAGATACTGATGTGCAGATACAGCACAACTGAAAAAGTGTTTTACTTCTAGGCAAGCGACGTAATTTTTACCAAACAAGTGGAAACGGTAGAATTAAGCATGAGGTTACATTGCTACCTTTGAGTAGACGCTGATGGTCAAACCTGCTACAATGATAACCTTGAAACACTTGTGCTTTTTTTTTTTTAGGAGTATGCCTAACTACTACTTCCTTGGCCACCAGATCACACTGCCCTAAAAGGTTATTATGCTTTGTACGTATAAAAATAGGTTACACAAATAAAACATTACACAAATGTGCATGTTTGTATTTAAACTACTTCTCAAACTGAAATTTGCTCTTAGCATCAAACCGTGAATATAACACCGCTGAACTCTAAGAAGAAGCTAAATAAACAAAGATTGCGTGTATACAAGGACGACACTGTGGTGCAGTGGCCTCCTCGTGTATTGAACGCCGAACATGAGTTGGACTAAGCAGATTGGAAAATGGTATGCTACATTATGCTGTGCTAAAATACCAAGTAAAAGCATGCATTCGAGATGAATGACAAAGTAACCCTGCAGTTCCACAAAAAAAATCTGCTTAACCCTCGTACAAAGGCGACAGAATAGCATTTTGTTATTATTATTGAGTAAATTAATTGTAAGACATTATAAATAAGGTAGTCCCTCGGTAATGACACTGCTCTAAACATGTTGATTGGCTACTCGGAGCATATTTAAAGAAGTTTGGACGCATCGATTAACTGCATTTGTCTTTTGCAATCTACTATGCTAAACTCGGCATCAGGTTGTCACGAAAAATAATAAATAACGAGAGCTAAAAGACATGAAAATACATGGCCCAGCCGACTGGCTTACCCGCAATATAAACATCTTGAGGCAGTTTAAACCGTTGGGAGGGAGAAATGAACGTGCTATTCGCCGGCTTCACCGCGCCCTTTAATTTATCGTTTTCCATGCAAATACATTTCACATCACTTGCTGTCTTCTTCTTCTCGATAGTCAGCTGCTTCACGAACGTGTGCACATCAACAAGCTCTTCTAAATCCGCCTCCTCTGACAAGCGGAAATGGCGTCACAGGCGCGACTGTTCACTTCCGCCTCTTCGTACAATTGTGTGTGTGTGAGAACGATGCTTCACTTCAATACACATGTTTATTATGTAAGAAAGACAGTTTGATGCTTTATAGTTGAAACTAAGGGTAACGTTTCCTTCAGACTTCCTACATTTAAATCTGTATCTCACCGAAGAAATATCCGAAATCCCGAATGGACGGTAAGGACTCGTATTGTATCCTGAACTAAAACTTTCTTTTCCAAATTATTGCAATGTTCGTTTACGTAGTAATTAAGAATACTGAGTAAGTAAAATGAGAAATCAACATGCACACAAAACAATATGTTGTCACATAAGCAAGAAATACCATAAATATGGTGTTCAATCCAAATTCGTACGACTGTATCGCTGAACTGTAGCTCATTCTGTAAATTAATCGATGACAGTTTCATTTGCACAAAAGATGTCTGAAAAGTGGTGGAGCAAAGATACCAAGAAGAGAAAGAATTTGGTGGAAGGCACAGCAACGGCAAAACAAAATAATTACCAGAGTTACTATATACATATATATATGTGTGTGTGTGTGTGTATATATATATATATACACACACACACAGAGAGAGAGAGAGAGAGCGAGCACGTGCCGCCGTTTTTACTTCCATAAAAATAATGTCCTAAACACCTCGAATTGTTTTGAGTGATTGCCAAAGCTACATTTCGTTAAATTATTTCATCTACCCATCCATATATTTTCTAAACATGCTTTATACTGAGCAGGGCAGGAGATAGAACATTTACAGGAGGCTGAAGAATACTGGTTAGATACACCGTCGTCTGACTACGTTTGTTCCAGTGGTCCTGAAGTTTGGTGCTGGAAGGCTTCTCTAGTTGCAGGTTTTGTTTAAACACATTTTAAACTTGGAATCCAGTCATTGCTCGGGAAACATACTTTTGCTTCATTTTCGGTAACAACATTTATTTACATAGCACATTTTCATACAAATTATGCAGCTCAAAGTGCTTTACATGATTAAGAAAGAAAAAAGACAAAATAAATAAAAATGAAAATAAGGGAGCACTAATTAACATAGAAAAAAAGTAAGGTCCGATGGCCAGGAAGGACAGAAAAAAAAAACTCCAGACAGCTGGAGAAAAAAATAAAATGTGCAGGGGTTCAAGGCCACGGGACCGCCCAGCCCCCTTTAGGCATTCTACCAAACATAAATGATCAGTCCTCATTGTATTCAGGGTTCTCATGGAAGGACTTGATGATGATGGTCATGTGGACTTCTGGTCTTTAATCCATCAATGTAGGGACATCACAGTGCTTTGATCAGGTGGTGGTGGCCAGGGCCGGATTTAGATGAAAAGAGGCCCTAGGCTATTCCACTTATGAGGCCCTTTCACCTCCCATTTTTAAGTTTGTTCAAATTGCTAACAATTTGAATGTAGGCCCCCCTTGATCTTGAGGCCCTAGGCTGAAGCCTAGTTAGCCTATAGGTCGCCACCCCAGAAAACCGGAAAAAGAACAGAAGAGAAAGTAGGGGTTAGTACGGATTTTGGAGCCACTTAACATGCTTGTTATGATCCCCAGCCCTTAATTGCTTCTTTTTTTCATAAATAACTGTGTTCAATGTTTTAATTGCTTCTTGAGTAACGATATGCCATTCAACAGTGAGATGCAAATGACAAAATAACTAGGAGCTCATCATCTAAATTGATCCTATTGAAACCAGTGTGTGTTCATTTTGAGTTATCTGTTTGCATGTTCTCCCTGTATCTGTGTGGGTTTCCTCCGGGCACTCCGGTTTCCTCCCACAGCCTGAAGTCATGCCGGTTAGGTGGATTGGCGATTCTAAATTAGCCCTAGTGAGTGCTTGGTGTTTCTGTGTGTCCTGCGGTGGGTTGGCACCCTGCCCAGGATTGGTTCCTGCCTTGTGCCCTGTGTTGGCTGGGATTGGCTCCAGCAGACCCCCGTGACCCTGTGTTCGGATTCAGCGGGTTGGTAAATGGATGGATGAATGTTTTAATAAGATATTTGAAAAGAACTAGAAGGGAATAAAGTAAAGGACTGATAATTACTAATCTGCCTAAATCATTTTGATTATTTTATGGAGAAAGAATAAACGGTAGCATAAGAATTTGAATGAAAATTACCAAATAAAATGACATGTTCCATTATCAGCAAGAACTGTGCCCATATTTATCATTCGTCTCAGAGTGGGGAAAATGGTCCAAACTGGCTCAAAAATCTCAGAGTGATGCAATTTTGGGCCTACTCGTAGGAGTAAAAACATTTAATCAATTTTCCTAATTTAGAAAGCTTCTCCCAACTTAAGCAGGATTTAGGAGAGCTCATGAGCTGTTCTGACTTGCTAGGAGCTGACAGAAAATGGCATTCAGTCAGAGAATGGCATGCACATCGCGCGAAGGACTGGCTGTTTCGGAAAGGCCGGATAACAGTGAACTTGTAAAAAGATGTTGATATGGCAAAGATGGAATAATATTCATCACAAACTTTGTAAATTAGATGATGGCTCCATCTACACCAAAGAATCCATGTACCGTCAGACAAAATGAAAATGTTGTTAGTGTTATGTGTAAAATGCAGCTTTTCATTAGTGATGATTTGGGTATGTCAAAACAAAGCATTTCTCAAATTTTGCACCAAAGTTTGAAAACCTTTACACTGCGTGAGTCAATACACAGATTTATACAATTCCCTACCACTCTACCTGAGGTAATGTTAAAGCAAGTTGCATTCATGCAAATCGGCACACACCTTAAGATTATTGCCCCAAGTGTGGAAGAAGATACATATGTGAATGTCAAATTAAAATCACAGTATCAACGCACAGGTGGTCATGGATCTGAACTGTATTGTAGTAGCCAGCATATTACCTAGATAGATGGGGCTGGATGGGTGATTGACAGAGAAATATCACACAGGTACACTGATAGTTGGACGCTTCATAACTGCTCATCATGTCTTACTTGGAGGTAGGACAATTTATTATCCTAGTGTGACTTTTATATCATTTCCTAGGAGTAATTCTGAGATGCCTGATAAATATGCATCCTGGATTCAAATTAAGGAATTATATTGTAACAAAAAAGTGCAGCTTTCCAAAGCTGAACCTGACGGTTTCTGGAAAACAAATATTGATCAAAGGTTATTTCTTTGCTACTCTAGAGCTGCCCCAATTGTTGAGTTCCCAGGTTAAGGAACATTTGCCAATCCTATTTTTATTTTGTGTACCTGTAAAAAAAATATGACTGCATATTCTCATGATATCTTGTGGAAGGTGCTACAAGATTATAATTGTGTCTTGGCCCTTCTCCTTTTCACAAGTATCGTGAATAAAATATAGTAGTGAGCTGTGTTTTGGTGGTTTTAGTTGTATATCCAGAGTACAGAATACACTGAAATTCCTACTTGCATGTCTGATGGGTATCCCATTTGAGAACATAAGGGTTGGATCTCTGCTGTTTCCAGATGACATGCTCCTCTTCATCAGAGTCTGATCTCCAGTGTGTGTGCTGTAACAGTTAGCAGCTTGATTGCAGTGCAGTTGAGATGTGAATTAACACCTCCAAATTTGAGATTATGGTCTTCTCCCAGAAAAATATGGCTTTTGTTCCTGCATTTAAGGAGTGAGCAGTTGACCCCAAGTAGAGGAGTTCAGATATCTGAGGATCTTATTCCCAAGTTAGGGCGGATGTGGTTGTGAGACTGACAAACAAATCAGTGCAGTTGAAGCAGTTCTACACATATTGTTCTGGACTGTGTTGGAGAAGTAAGAGATACATTTGCAGACAAAGCTGTCGGTTTACCTGTGAGTCTGTCATTTAACGGTTCAGTTGTGTGCAGGAGCATGGGAGAAAACTAAGCCTGACATTGCACACATAATTGCATCACTTGTAGCTTAAAGCTTTACCGTCCACAGGGAGATGGATTCTGTTGTTGTCTGCGATAAAAAGCTACTTTGCCTCTTTGCAACTCAAAGGTCAATGGTTTGTGTCTCAGGACCTTTACTTTGTTGTTATTACTACAGACAAACATCTGCAAACTTTATCACAAGCACTGTGTAATGACTAAAAGATTGAAATTGCAAGTCCAAGAAGCCAAAAGGATGTTCTGCATAAGGTTGTTGGTCATACTGTTTATGACAGGGTGAGGAGCTCAGCAATTTTGGTCAACTTTGGAGTAGAACTTCTTTTTTTCCAGATTGAGAGGAATTAGTTGATCTAGTTTGGGCATATAGTTAGGATGCCCCCTGGATGCTTTCATCAAGTGGTGTACAAGGAACGAACCACTGAAAAACACTATCTCTCAACTGTCCTAGGAACCACAAGACATTCTGGAGGAAGTTACTGGGGATAATGAGGCCTGGTTAGCCCAACTGATTGTGTTTTTTACTTGACCTTAACTAAGAAAAGCAGAATAGAAATAATAATGATGATGATAATGTTGTTCTTATCTCTGGCCATTTCAATTCTTTATTGTCATGTGTACAAGTACCATGTACAATGAAATGCTTGTTTGCATGTGCCCCTGCAGACAGTGAACATAGACAAAAAACACACAATAAATAAATAAGTAAATAAATAAAACCAGAATCCTAGGAATAAATAGAGACTGTGGCAGAAGTATATGTGCAGGTAGCAGTGGAGGTGACGCAAGGTTACTGATTGTTCACGAGTCTGATTGCAGTTGGGTAGAAACTGTTCCTGAACCTGGAGGTGCGTGTCCGATTGTACTTGAGTCGTTTCCCATTGTGCGTGTCCGATTGTACTTGAGTCGTTTCCCCGATGGGAGGAGGGTGAAAAGTGACATTGCAGGGTGGCTGGGGTCCCGCCTGATACGGTTCACTTTCCTGAGACAGCGTGTAGTGTGGATGTCATGGATTGCAGGGAGCTGTGTGCTGTGTTCACCACACGCTGCAGAGCTCTGCAGTCCTGAACTGAGCAGCTGCTGTTCCAGGATGTGATGCATCCTGTGAGGATGGATTCCACAGTACACCTGTAGAATCTGCACAGGGTTGTGGGGGACATCCGGGCTTTACTCAGTCTCCTGAGGAAGTAGAGGCATTGTTGGGCTTTCTTGACTACTGCCGTAGAGTGACTTGACCATTTAAGGTCATCAGTGAGGGTGACTCCGAAGAACCTAAAGCTGCTGACCTGCTCCACAGCCTCAACTCTGATGTAGATAGGGCTATGCTGTGTTGCATGTTTGCGGAAATCCACAATTATCTCCTTAGTTTTGCTAACGTTGAGGGTGAGGATGTTGTCCTGACACCATTCTGACAGGAGTCTGACCTCCTCCCTGTAGGTTGTCTCATCGTCCTCGATGATCAGACCTATTACAGTGGTATCGTCAGCAAACCTGAGGATGGTGTTAGAGCTGTACTTAGCTATACAGTCATGGGTGTAGAGAGAGTAAAGCAGGGGGCTCAGCACGCTGCCCTGCGAGGTGCCAGTGTTGATGGTGATGATGGAGGAGGTTTTTCCACCAATATGCTCTTGAGGAGGTCCAGTACCCAGTTGCACAGTGAAGAGCTAAGCCCCAGATCCAGGAGTTTAGCGATGAGCTGGGATGGAATGACGGTGTTAAATGCAGAGCTGTAGTCCACAAACAGCAGCCTGGCATAACAGTTCTTGTTCTCCAGATGAGACATTGTAACATTAAAGCAAACTTTAAATAAGGGGTATAAAATTCAGACCCTGGAGGACCACAGTGGCTGCAGGCTTTCATTTAAGCCAATTTCTTAATTTGTATGCAATTACTGCAGCTAATCTATCATACATTATTTCTTTCTTGGTGGGCCACCATCTTCACTCTTACTAGTTTCTTAAATAGAAGCCAGATTTTGCTGTTAATTAAATTCATTGCCCAATTTTCTGGCTTTTTAGAACTCTCACTTTGCCACACCAAACATTTCCCAAACTGTTAATTTTCCTTTTTTCTGAGAGCAACATCCAAATATTTTATGGAGCTGGGCACATCAGCATTTCATCATTTTTATTTAAACAGATGTTATGTGATGGCCACACATGTGAAAATGGGATTAAAGTGTATGGCCATCTAGCAGCTGTTATCGGTTACAAACTATGAAAGTACAGGACCTGCCATTGCCACTGCAGGTCTCCAGGATCTGAGTTTGACACCCCTGCCTTAAAGAGTAGTGTGGTGTAAACCTTCCCTCCATTGCCAGAGAGACTCCTTTAGAAGGCACAGTGGATTCAAATCTCTCTTTTTTTCCATTTAACATAGTGATTGGAGTTTACTTCTTTTAATTTTACATAAGGGGACTTATAAAAGGGAGAAAAGTGTATATGAACAACTGCACTAAATAAATTAATGACAGAATAATAATGAATATACAGCGATTGTTGTTTTCCTCTTGCCTGCATGAGTTTTCTCCCACATCTGATAGGTGTACAGAGAAGGCCGACTGATTGCTGCTAATTGGACTGCTGTGACTGGCACCCTGCCCAGCGTTGATTAATGCATTATTATGTCAAGTACTGCTGAGAAAAGCTCTAGCTTCTTGTGACACTGTAGTCATTCCAGGAAACGGAGAGATGGATTGTAAGCTATATTTTCCAAAAATAGACTACACATCAAGAACATATTAACTCAAAATCTACAAATCACCCGTGAGACTGAACTTGAAGTTTTCTGTCAGTCTTCTTCACCTGTATTGCAGTTACAGTTTGTCCTGAGAAGAACAACCTGTTAAATTCTTGATCCTGTTTTGATATACTGAACAGGTGAAACTCAGTGTTATGAATTGGAGACTTTCTAAAAACATGCTTTTCAGCTTCTGAAATTCTGAAATATATAAGCAAATAAATACAAACTGATTTTGGTTAAATGTTGAAGTGAAAACAAGCATTTAGCATAGTAGGTAGAAGGAACTTGGCACAAACTCCCACTTTATGTTGTTTGAAAGTGAACTCACCAGTCATTTAATAACCAGCTAGATAAGATGAATGAACAAATAAGCACTTATCTTTTCAAAACCTGATGGAAGGAATGGCCTCTTATTTGTAAACTGAACTGAGGTGTATACAGCGTAATTAGGTGCGATCAGGATCACAACATTTTACCTTAAGGGTACATTATGTAAAATTTGTACCATTTGTGCCTTATTTTTGTTGTACACTACAAGATTAATAACAGAACTTTATTATGAATCTGTGTACATACACAGTAAATATTTATGTCTAGTCTGTACATGACATCTCAATGATGATATACCTAGTGAAAACTTGGCATTTGAAAACTCATAAAAACTTTCTGCTATCTATATATATATAATTCACTAAGGGCACGCAAGACGCACACAAGACAGAGAGCCACGCCCGCCAACTCACAGAGCCCCACCGCCAACTCTAAGACCATGGGATACGCTCGACAGAGCCCCACCCGCCATAACCCTCCTCCCACGTCAACAGGGCCAGGCCCGCCAACTCCTCTGATGGCCAATGAAGAGCATTGCAAGAAGTACATACTGCGGTAGGTAGGCCAATGTTATGTTCTTGGACGGGAATGGCGGTATCTTCTTGACAAGCAGCGTAAAACTGAATGCGATGACTGTGCATGGGGTTTGCGAGTTGACACTGAAAGGAACTGGAATGAGTTTGTAAGTGCTTCTTAAGAGCATGAGTTGTTTTGAAGCATTGCTGGCAATGTTCACATTGCATAATTCGTTCAGTGCATTGAGATATCTCTGCAGTCAGAACATTTTCAAACAAATAGTGCATTCAAAGACCTGTGTGGAATGTGTTTGTTCAGTGGAGTGTGTGTTTAAATGTGCTTTGAGATATTTCTGGAGCGTGAAGGTTTTTGAGCAAATGTTGCATTGAAATTCCGGTGTGAAATGCATTTGTAAATGTTTTTCAGTAAGACGATAGTGGGAAGGTGACATCACATCAGGGTGGCTGCAGAAAAATGTTTGTGTTGAATGGATTTGTACATGGTTGAGGAGATCCATCTCTGTAATGACTTTCTGTTACCAGCATTCATCGCAATGTACTGGAGTGTAAGACTATCACATCTGCTACCTCACAAACTGTCCTTATTCCCTGGATTTCCGTGACCCCATCAGATTCAAATTTGCCTTTTACTTTTACACGCAGACAATTTCCTGTTAGATTGGCGTTTGCAATGACAATTAATAAGACACAGGGCCAAACTTTCAAAAAGGTATACCTGTATCTGCAAAACCTGTTTTCTGTCACGGACAATTGTATGTTGCTCTCTCCAGAGTTCCATCTTTTAATTCACTGACAGTTGTATCCTCAAACCCTCCCCGTTTGGACAACTGTGTCTTTCAGGAAGTGTTCACACATCAATAAATAATTAGGCGGTGTATGCTACGCCGCAGGTTGGCTAGTTCTTTGTAATTTACTGTGTAGAATAAGCTTCATCTGTTCAGATCTTTTGAGGGTTACCTCACTAGGAAGAGACAATTGACTCGGACATTTTTAATAGATATTGATGTATATACCACCAAAGAAAAATTACTTTAATTTTTTTTTAATACTGCTAAGGGATTGGTACTATCTGTAATAGAATACAAAGTAACAAAAACAAATTTGCATCTAGAAGTAGTGGTCTGATTGGCATGGAAATTCTGATGATCAGCTTTGCATGCCTATGAGGACTACATGCTGGGTTTAAAATAAAAAAAAATAAAAAGAGAAGATGTCCAGAAAATGTCAGAGAGTGTTGTTTTAGGGAAGCCTATGCTGAGCAGTCATCCCTGCGGACTGGTAATGTATGAAAAGCATTAAAACAGCCAGGAGGATTTAAAGGGTTAAGCAGCAAATTTTGAAAATAACTACACAAAGGGGTAAGCAATAGCTATTGAAGATTTGCATTTGCTGTGTTTAAGAAGTACATTATTTGTAAAAAATCTAACTGTTGCAATACAGCCTTTTAATTAGTCTTATATAGCAAATAAGTTACTTTCAGAATACTCTGATTTATGCACAATTAATTCAGTGATTGTCAGGTTATGTACAAATGAGTATTGGCATGTAAACACAGTTGTTTTCCTAATGGTTACTTATGCATTTAAAGAAAGATGTATTTAATATCTACAGGTATATCTTTTTTAATCCTGCAGTGCAGAGTTCAGGGGCATCGTCTTACAGTAATAGAAAGCCCATTCTAAACAACAGTGCAAGAAAAATCAAGGACAATGCTGCAGACTGGCACAATTTAATTCTGAAGTGGGATAAATTTAATGATGAGGGCTTCACAGCTGCAAACAAAGCAGTAAACATCAAAATCAGCAAAGAGTAAGTATTGGTGTTAAATTAAAAAGTTTCCATATTGTCAGATTTTACATCTGTCTGTCCTTTCTTCTTTTATTTAGGTCGAATTAAATTGTATAAATTGAAAGGACATGTCTGAATTGTATACATTTTTGTATTTCATTTGTATAATATACACAAGCACTGTATTTACTAGGGTAGGTGGTTGGTCAGTTACCACAGCTACACTGCTTGGTTTCGAAGAATAAAGTACATTTGAATAATACTACCTGTACATCTTGTGACCACTAGAGGGTACTCTGAAAACCTTTAAACTGGGCACCGTTTGTCTATGAAGGCTTTCACTCATTTAGATCAGGGGTTTCTAACTCCAGTTTTGGAGGGCCACAGTGGCTGCAGGCTTTCATTCTAACCATTGTCTTAATTAGTGACCAGTTTCTTCTGCTAATTAATTTCTTTTGTCTTATTTGTAATTGACTTGCTATTTAAGATGCAGACCCCTTAATTGATATTTTTTTCTTAGTTAGCAGTCAAACAATAATGATACACCTGTGTCCATCATACAATATCTGAAAATAAAGAACGATGAATGTCTCAGTGATATTGAACTACTCAGTTCCATAAACATTTTGGATTCTCTTAGAAAAAACAAAATCAACAGTTTTGGAAATGTCTGTTGGGGCAGAATGACAGCACCAGCAAGCTATGGAAGTAAATATCTATATATATAATTCACTAAGGGCAAACAAGACAGAGAGCCCTGCCCACCAACTCTAAGACCATGGGATACACTTGACAGAGCCCCGCCCGCAAACTCTAACCCTTCTACCGCGTCATGGGATACGTACAACAGAGCCACGCATGCCAACTGTAACCATCCTCCCGTGTCCAGCGTCGCTCTCGAGGCATGTGCACTGCCTGCTCATGTGCCCGCACACAACAACTCACCAAACACAGCCTCAGTCGCTTTCGTCTGTGCAAAAGTCCACATACACCTCTGAGCCACGTTGACTTTTCACCGCATGCAAGACGGAGAGCCCGCCGATGGGTTACTCATGAAAGAGCCATGAACACCCACTCTAACCCTCCTCCCACATAATGGGGAACTCACGACAAGGCCCTGCCCACCAACTCTCACCCTCCTCAGGCTTCCAACATTGCTCTCGAGGTATGCGCACTGCTTGCTTATGTGCCCGCCCCCAAAACATCAACAAACGCGTCCTCACTCGCTTTGGTCTGTGCTACAGTCCACATCCAGCTTTGAGCCACGTTGACTGTTCATTTGCCTACCATGGCCAACGCCTCAATGTATTTCATGAAAACAACACTTCTCTCAATGTTATGTTATATTATATATATATATATATATATATGGCATGATACTCTTACAGAGGCATCCCAGATACGAATGCCATCATTCCCTGCGAGAACTTTTCATTTTCGTCTGTGTCTTCGGTGAACCCCACAACGTTCCAATCCTTTGGGACACGCATAAACTCTCCCTTTCTGAGGACTTTCTCACAAAATATTCCACACACGCCGCTTGCATGTATGCTCTCGTGGAAATTTAATGACATGCTGCTACCACATGGCCTCAACCTGAACAAATTACACCTACCCCCCACTGACATTCTGCCACTTTGTCATTTACCTCCCACCTTCGACGCTCAGGCTGAACACTCGCACGCTATAGAACACTACGACAAACTCAACACAGAACAGAAACACACTGTTGACACTGTTTTACACGCTGCATACAACGATTCCCATCCCCGACAAACATGCTTCTTCTTAGATGGTCCTGCAGGATCAGGGAAAACATTTGTCTACAAAACAATGATTAATGCCATCAGAGCTAGGGGGGACATTCCTACAACCGTAGCATCTACAGAAATAGCTGCAACGTTGTTACCGGATGGACGAACTGCACATTCCGTTTTTAAAATACCGTTGAAGCCGAGTACTACTTCCACATGCAACATCAAACCTTCCTCGCCACAAGCTCAACATCTTCTGAAATCCAAATTGATAAAAAGGGACGAGGCGCCAATGACACATGCATACACATTCCAGGCAGTTGACAGGTTATTACGTGATCTCTCGGGTGTCACGTAGCCATTTGGAGGCAAAACAATACTATTAGGTGGAGATTTCTGACAAATACTCCCCGTCATTATGCGTGGCTCCTGAGCACTTACTATCGCCAGTTGCATTAACAAGCAACCTTTGTGGCGACACATGCATGTTCTTACCACAACTAATGAACAGGTGCTAAAACTTATCTTTAACGACGAAGTAACTTTCACCAGCGTTGACTCCATCGTCACAGACGATCCTGCAGATCAACTTGCATTCCCCTAAGAATTTCTTAATAGTCTTATTCCCACTGGCATGCCCCCGCATAAACTCAAAATTTAAATTGGTTCAGTCATCATGGTTCTCAGGAACCTCATGCCAGCAAAAGGTCTCTGTTTGGGTCCAACAGCAAAACCTAGAGGCATAACCAGGAGTGGTCCTTGGAGAGCTGTCTCAAGGGGGTGCTGGTCGTATTACACTTTGTGTGAGTCTTGGGGCCTGGGCTTTGTGTTCCCATCCAGGAAAAGAGATGAGCAAATGCTGAAGTATCTAGGTGTCCTGGTTTACTCCAAGAAAGTCTGTGGGCAGTTAGATATTCCAGTAGGAGTAGGTGTAGCCAACTATGACGCAAAAAAAAAAAAAAGGACTCCTATATGAAAGGGGTCAGGAGTCCGGGAGGTGACAACTGATATTAGTGGTGAAGGAGGCCAAAAAGGCAGTTGATCCATAACAAACATGTAGGCTTTATGATCCAATCTCTCATGTGGTGCTCACTTTCTAAAGCAGTGTGTCATAGGGGTTAAGGCTGTGGACTTTAGACATTCAAATCCTGCTACTGACACTGTGTGATGATGAGCAAGTCACTTCACTTGCCTGTGGTCCAATTGGAAAACCAAAAGAAAGGGAACCAAGTGTATCTCAAATGTTGTAAGACACCTTGGAAAAAGGAGCCTGCCAAATAAGTACATAGAAAAAAAAACAAAAATGAAGCAAATACACAGTGCAATCAGTAGTATCTCAAAATTTACAAATATCAATGATGTCAATAATCCCTTGAATGACATTAGCAACCTTCTTTGTGTTCCAGCGCACAAACCGTAGCGAATGTTGAGCTGGACTGTGATGGATCATCTGTCACTCAGAAGAGTTCGAACGTTTCTGAAACCAACCAGGATTTGGAGGAATGTTGTACTCAGTTACTGGAGATCTTGGAAAAAATGGTAAAACCCAAAGATCGATCAGTATTGCTGTTTTTGAACAGTGTAACTTATTTCGAGAACTTGAAATGTAACTTTTTTTCTTTTGCTTTTTTTTTCCAGACTCGTATTGTGACAAAAATGGAAAAGCTTTCTTTAAGTATAAAGGCAATATATGATTTAGAAAAATTTCAGCATGGAGAAACTGGAAGAAGCATTCCTCTGTTCAACACCTGGCTTACTAAACAGTTTGGTGCGTTTCATATTGAACATTTAAAAAACTGAATCTTATTTTAAGATGCACACCTTATTGGGCACACATACAGAGCTCTGGTTAGATCGTCCTCTGTAGGTTTTAAATTCTGAGTTATATTTACTCTTAGACTATTGATTACTATTACTAATCTGTTTCATAACTGAGACTTGAATCAACATTTTAAAACCCTTAACAAAATGCATACTTACTCGGAGCACAGTATTTAACCAACTTATTTATTCTAAATGTGAACAGAAAAAAAAACATGCAGGTGACCTTCCTTTTATGCAGCAAGTGAGTGAACATTTTTGACTATTCTAGTAACAATATTACAGGGCCAAGCAGAAAAGTAACTTAATTATTAAAATAGCCATGTCCGTTCTGTTCCATGAAAAAGATCTTAAGGCCAGAATTTAAGGGTGACGCAGGATGAGGATGTCCTATCGTTTTAACAGTGTCACCTCATGACTGCACATGCTGCTACTGAAATGCAGTGTAGAGCTAATGAGAAACCTTTTTATGCTTTCATTAGAAACCTCTGCAGGACACAACTTTAGGCCTTTTGGTACATCAGCACTACTATGTTTCTGTTTAAAAACACAAATATTAGCCTCCATTTTCACCTTTCATCCCGACCACACTGTCTTTTTTAAACCCCAAAAACAGAACGTTTTGAAAACAATGAATTGCTTTCCATGGTGCTTTGTTGTGTTGCTTTAAGGCCCACATCACATTAGATGATTTTTTTTCAGCGATTTTTGGCTGTAGTCTTCATCTACGTTATCTTGGCCAGTTGGAGGCAGTCGCCTAATGTGACATACTTCATAAGTAAGACCAAGTTGTCTGTGACTGGCTATGATAAAACCAAAACCTCTAGTCAGAGGGGTAGGCTCTGTGTGCAAGAGAGCTGACTGCCTCAGTCGTGTGCTGTCTTAAAAGTTCACATTGTCACTTTGAAAAATCATTGATTTAAGATACCATCACACATTCGCACTCGTAAAGATGTTGGTGGATTATGAATAATTAGCTGCTATACCCATGTACCGCAGAAAACGTCTACAGTGGGAAATTGCGCACGGGTGATTTAGCTTGGGGTGCTGTAGCTTTATTGTCTGACGTGTAGCGCTATGTTATTACAATGATTCAAATGTTATTCACTCCAAGTTCATTTAAGATATCTAAAAATCAGAAGGCCATATTGCCACAAAACTCAATTAGATCTGCTTCATAAAATGGATTTGAATAACTGTCTGCCAGCAGGAAACTAGAAGTTAATTACTTTTACTCACTCAAACATGGCATTCTCAGTTCTCTTTCTACCATCTTCTGCACAAAAAAATAGCAACTTGGCAAGTGTTGTAGAAAAATGTGTACTTCACTGTTTCATCAGGGCATATTGTGCCTTTTCTTATCATGTGTGCAAACAACATGTCGCTAAAAGCACGCAACTCTGAGTGTTGATTGGTATTGCAAGCTTAAAATGAAACCAAGCCCTGTACTCACAAAAAAAAATATTTGTTGGATAAAGAATGTTGAACTAAGCCATCATTGTTAGAAAAAACTACTAACTCGAGTCGTCTGGTGATGACACCTCTGTGTCAGTCCAGACTGTCTTCCTGTGTAGCCCTCAGCTGCTGCCCAGTCAAACTTCTGTCTCTCTCAATGTGTTTAAGCAGCGTTTGGTGAATTTCCATCTAACTGATATTGTAACCCTAGAATTGTAAGTAGCTCGTATTTTGTTCTGAGCTCTTCACGTGTGCAGATTGGTTTTGTAACCTTGTGCTGTCACACTTGTTTCTAAACAGACCCCCAGACTGATGTGTACTCAATTAGCTCTTTTGCTAAAAGAGTCTGCTAAGTAAATAAATGTAAATGTAGCACTTGGCCGTGGTTCTAAAAGCAGAAAAACCTTGTGTGGGATTCATTTTCACTTCCTTTAATTATATTTTTTTATTTTGTTTTAAATAAGGCTTATTGTCATTGCAGATGAGGTCTCATCTAAACTAGTGGACCGATACAGGCAAGAGCTCTCCTTGAAGAAAACTATCTCTGAGGAAATAGCACACACGTCTGACCAAGACCTGATGATGACATACCTGTCTGCCTGGTTATATCAGCCTTATGTGGAAGAGGATACCAAACTACTACTAGAAAGCATGTTGCTAGAGACTGGCCATCGAACACTTTAGGAAGTGAAATAATGTCTGTTTCAACAGAAGGCCCATACAACAGGGACAGTGATACTTATTGTTCACAGAAGGCACCAACAGCTAGAAACAAATGACTCTTTGGTGACAAAAGACGACGTCGGTAACAGTCACTGGCCAAAACCAGCGCTCTCTGTTTGTACTCGATTGTATTTTCTGTAATTCACCCTTGGAAACGCAGCACACAAACTGTTTGGATTGGAAAACTGAGAAGAGAAAATGCAAGTTTTATTTCCTCTCATAACCTTTGTGTTCATGGCACCCAATAGTGAGAAGACACACTTTTTGAAGACTAATTCATGTCTTTGCATGCAATAAGCCAACATTACCTTCATTTTATTGCTGTTTTCAAATCAGACTACATTCCAAAAAGTGATGCACTGCAAATGTTAACAATGAGGTCCTCATTGATTACTTAGATTTCAACTCATCTTAGACAGGTAGCGCAGCTTAGTTCACCTTCATAAAAGAATAAGCGTCTGTGAGTTCATCCACTCGCTATGTCTCTTTCATCCAAAAAGATGAAGCAACACAAACATTTTCAGTAATAAAATGCATAGCCTTTATCATTCCAACCGCTGACACACCACAAACTTTAATAACTGCTTTTACAAATCTCATACCAAATGGCAAATAACAGAGACTTCAAACCATAACACTGCAGTCTGTGTTGATTACTTAGATTTCAACCTGTCTTAGATGGGCTGCACAGCAAGTAACTAATAAAATGCTAAGGTCTGTCACAGAGTTACTATTGGGGCTAGACTCTTGATCTTAATTAAAAGTGTATACCCGGATACATCCTGGAAATCAGGGGCGGAGCCTCAGTGAAGTGATCAGTGGTCATATGTTTATTACAGCAAGTGACATAGCGGAAGGGAAAAGAACAGCAGGGACATCTGCTAATAATCGAGCAAATTACAGAAGGTGATTACATGATGAAGACAACCGCAATAAAAAGAAAAAAAGCAGCGATACCTGTCGACTTGTCAAGCTCATCATAAAAGGCAATTAAGTGATGCAGAATGAGAAGGAATATGAAAGAAAAACTCTGAACCACATGGACCGTCAAGAAGTAATCCTGAATATGGAGCAACTGAGTAGCAGACAAGCACAATGGCTTATAGGCAAGTATTACAAAATCTGCAGCAGTGCCCAGTTGTAATGTAATCACGGCACTTCACTGGTGAGAATGAAGCTACTTTTGTAAACTGTGCACATGTGACATTCCAGTAATGCTCAAGTCCTATGTGATGCAAAGATGTGGCTGACATGCATGTCTCAGTGGTCAGGGTCAACCAGTAATTCATTTATTTTGCAGCAAAGTAGCTTTGGCAGAAGTGATGGTGTTGTTGGTTAGGTAACTGGTCTGTAAAATTAATTGTAACAAGCAATCACATCATTCATTATATGTGCCAGGTGATTGCAGCTACCTGTTCAGACGATGGAGCCTTCCGCCTTTCCCTGATGCTCCACAGAACAAGAAAGGCACCATAATGCCGTACATGGCCTGCTCCTAGCTACGGAGAAGCCAGCTAGTGTGGAATGCAGCTGGGAGTTTGCTGTACCAGCCCATGACATTCTGCGGCACTGTGACGGCAAACGTACGAGATTGATTAGCATGCCCTATACAAGGATGTTTCAGGGTGGCATGTTCATATTCACATATTTATTGCTGTTTTGCAATCACAGATTTTGATTATTATAAATACTAAATTGCGTAGGCCAATTTTTTATATATTTATACTCATTTTCGTGTGTTATTGCCACTTGTATATTTTTACACTGGATTTATAAACAAGCAGTCCTTGCTAGGGTCGTCCTCAATAGAATCTGTGATCACTAACTCACCTACCAGTGACTGGAGCAGGCTGGTTTTACTCCTAAAAAGTCTACCATCAACCTGGCAGCAACAGTTCACATGGAGCGTAAACGCAAATATCGGCAGAGTTTGCTTGCAACTTTTGTTGATTTTCATAAAGCTTTTCACACAGTTGAACGTGATGGCCTGTTGGTCACCTTGAGACTCAAGGATGCTGGATATCATGGCTGGCCTGTACACTGGTACTGTGAGTGCCATGCAGAGTGGAAAGAGAACCTCTGCTCTCTTTTCCCCCCCACAAATTCAATGCTTGCATGGACTGGGTTTTGGGTGGGGCATCTGTTGGCAAAGAAAGATTCACTGTAATCGGGGCTCTCACAAGACCATCTGAGGAGTCCGAGTTTGGAAGTGTCCTGGCTAAACACCAAGATCCAGGCCTTTAATGAACATTTAAGCACAGCCATCAGCAGTGTGTCTGGCTGCGGAGCGAGTGTCAACCTTGTCGAAAGATTTACTTACCTCAGCAGTGAAGTTTGTGTGACTCTTCCTGTGAAATCAGTAAAATGAATTTGGAGAGCATGGGGAGTCATGAGAGGTCTGGCAGACCCAATATTTATGTAAAAGGACAATGGTCCATGTCTTTAGAGTCCTGGTGCTTCCTGTTTTGCTATATGGTTGTGAGACATGGACGCTATCCAGTGACCTGAGACAAAGTGCACTCCTTTGGTACCGTGTCTCTTTGGAGAATTCTTGGGTACCACTGGTTTGACTTTGTGTCTAATGAAACAGTTTACTCACGGAGTCCTGAATGAGGCACAGTACCTGCAGTGTCAGTTACGGCAGTACGCCCATGTAGCGTGGTTTCCCTGAGGGTGATCCTCATTGTTGAGGACCCGAGTGGCTGGACCAGGCCAAGGGAACGCCCATTTAACACCTGGCTGTGGCAGATGGAGGGTCATTTCTGGAGGGTGGGACTGGACCGTAGCCAACCAGGAGCGCGAGCTGCTGTGTTGTGTGGTGAACCAGTGCAGGCTCCGCAAGCTGACCTTTATAAAAGCATTTAAAAGTCACACTTTAAAGAGACTTTCCCAGGTTGTGTGAAGGTGAAAGTTAAGATAAAAAGGTGCAGTTTCAGAGGTGTGGTGGAATAAACCGCTACAAAAAACAAAAAAAAAAAAAAAAAGTTTTATAAGAAATTGGATTAAATGAAGAGAAATGCAAAAGAACGTGTGTAAATGGACTTCATTGATTGATTACATAAAGGTCTTCAATAAAGTGAAGCCTGATGAAATTAACGAGTTAAAACATCAATAGAAGTCTACGACTTAAAGGAAAAGACATTCAATTAGTAATGAATCACTATTAAGAAATAAGAGCAGCTAACAGAATCCAGAGTGAATCTGGAGAATGGAAGTCAAGAAGAAGACGACGACGACTACAACTACAACAAGGCTGTGTGCTTCTAAGAGATGTTGTCTTGAATAGCAAAGGCACTGAAAAAATGAAAGGGCTAAGGATGGTGGTGTGGCAAGTGTACTGAGGATACTGTAGCTACAGGGAATGTTCAAGGTGGGAGAAGAAGGAAGAGAAGAGACAGAACTACCACTGAACTGCAATAAAACAGTAGGATGCTTAAGACAGACAAAGCAGTAGCAGAATTTCACTTAAAAGCTAAATCTGAAAGCAAACATCAAGCCAGCTGGATCACTTGTACTACAAAAGGTGGCATTAATACACAAGACATGATCAGGAAACCAAGAGAAGGATTTCTATGGCAAACATGGCTTTTATATAATTAAAATAAACACATACCGATAAACCAAAACATTTATGTTTGGCTGTGAAACATGAAGTGCAAGCACAACAATAGAAGGTACACCAGGCAGCTATGAAATATGACAGATGAAGGAGTAATAAAGAGTACTAAGAGGCATTTACTAAGTTAGACAGAACTGACAAAACATTTGGGGCATCAGGGCTGAAAGTGTTACACTGCTGGATAAACTCGATGACAAGAAAAGCAGAAAAACATCACCACTTGAACTGCTGCGAGATGCTTCAGGAACATCAGGAGATGTAAGGAGATTTTTAGTATGGCAAGGTAAATGGCCAACAACGTCGGCATCAGAGATGGCACCTGGGGAGACTCATCTTTTTCACCTAGAATACATACTTTATGAATTTATAACAAAGTCAACCCCTATGACCTCACTGTATATACAACAAGTTGGAGAAACAATTACTCACCCCTCACATCTCCCTGAAAGATTAAATCCACAATTGCTGAAATACTTAGATCTTCCAGAACTAGAGCTGACATTTTTGTCAGCTTTATCCAAGTAAGCTCACTTCACAAAAAAATGAAGACAGTCCTTGCTAAATCTGATGTAACAGCACATAACTCCTCCATGAGAATGAAGAACAGCTGCAATTCTGTCTGGGCTGGATGCCACCAGTTTGTGAATGTAAGCAACATCAAGTTTCATTGAAGCGTCCAGCACCAAATGCCACTGTTCAGTCAGAATGATTGCCAGTATTTCCACCTGTTGCTCCAGATAGTTCTGCAGATTTGTCTTTGGAATTTAAATCTGGCGCCAGTCAAGATGTGAGAGCACTTCAGAATGGTCTTCATCGTGCCAGTCCCACACTGTTCTAACCCTGTGCACCCAAAAATTGTTGTCTTGGAAGACCTAGGGTAACCGTTCTGTGGTTGACTGTGGAGATGAAGCACAAAAGGTAACACCGTTTGTTCCAACACTTATTTTACACAGGCAGTCACTTTGTAAGTAATTAACAAACATTGGGACACCTGCAGGAATTGTTTTCAGTCACAATGCATGATTATTAACAAACTTTCAACATATTTCAGCTGCAGTACTGGCAAAGATTGGCAGTTGACAGCAACATAGGCTTACTGGTAACATCTGCAAAGCTGCCAGCTTCACGTACACTGCAAATGCACTGTCCTCTTTTTATCACTTGTCCCCAAACAACGGTGACATACCACTACTCCTTGTCCCTCTATTAACCCTGTAGCAGGCGTCACAGCTACTGGTAAACGAGGTATGCATGACCTCTAACACGGACGGCGAGGAAAGACGCTTTGGACATCACAGTTAATATACAAAGGCAGCCTGTGCCAATATATGAAGGGACACTCTTTTTTTCACTGAAGAAATTAAGACGCCACATACAAGAGGTGTCCTGCAGGAACTGCAGGGGTTTTAAAACATGTTTCATTTTTATTTGCTCTTTAAGAAAGGTGCAAAATGTGCAATTGTCGGTTATGTGGACTAAATGAAATAGTCTGGGCTAATTCCTTCCTTTGATTTAAAGAAAATAAAGCACTTGTCAAATCTATTTTTTTGTCAGTAAGCAGTATGTTTGCATGGAAAAGCTTTGAAACAAATGGAATACAGTCAAAGATATTGAGTTATACACTGATCAAGCAGAAATAATTAACAATGATTGCTAAAATTCAGCTGTTGTTATGCCCCGACTGTATTTTAAAGTCACATGGCGGATAACAATATTAATAACAAAAAGAAAACCAGAATATTTGTTACACAAAAAAAGGCCAGGGCAGCTATAGGGACTTGCGGGTAGTTTTCTGTAGCCTTGAAACAGTGCAAAATATTTATTTCTATAATAATAATAATAATAATAAAAAAAACATTACCATTGATGACTTGAAATATTCAAGATGATCTGGAGACTTATTATATATAGATATTTTTTCATACAAAATGCAAAAAAAAAAAAATCACTGTCAAAATTCATCTCTATACAAATAATTTATGCCTCTCACAGGCCATAATATCAAAATTACAAAAATATAATTTTCTTTAGGTTATGTACATGTTCACTGATGCGTTTCTGTAACCAGAATACCTTCACCATGTCCCTCTGCCTCCATTGCAAGGAGTGCTTCTACAGTTTCCAGCGGGACCCCATCAGGCGTGCGAATGTGCATTGTGGTGCCATCTGCGTTGGTTACGATGACAATCCCTTCTGAAGCTATACCCCCAGTAGAGTGGTGCATGATGATGCCATCAGAAGTCTGTATAAATATCTGTTCATTTCCCTGAGTTAACAGTTCCTGGTTGTCATCAGCAAGTTGAAATTCAACAGTCCCGTCCACTGTAACAGCCTGCTCCACACAGCCATTCTGCTCGGTGCTCTGTCCATGGAGTTCTCCCAAACTTGCTATGTGTAAGCCACTTATTGCTTCTTCGTTTATTTCATTTTCAAGGCAAATAGGGGTGGCAAGGGTCTCCACAGGCTGCTGAGAGTCTAGATGCACATTCCTATAAGAATGATTCAGAGGCATTTCATCTCTGCTCAGAGCCTTTTCCAGCTGCTGCATCTGGTCAACAATATCAGAATCGTTCAGGTCTTCAGAATTGCAGCAGTTTACCAAGGCATTGCTTTTTGAAAAATCTGAATTAATAATACTGTTGGCAATTGGCATTTGAGAAGGCACCTCCTCAGCTACAGATTCATTTGCTAAGTTTTGACTGATGAGGTGTTCCTGAACAAGTGCTTCGGTTGAGAACTTTGCTTGTACAGCAGGGAATTCTTCTGAAACTTTCTCTTTGTTGTCAGCTCTAGAAAGATCTGGTTGCATATCTACCAGAACAGTCTGGGCAACTGGCATTGGTACATCAGTAGGATGACAAAGCAAAATGTTTGTATCTGGCTGGTTGCTTCTGGAGTCAAAATGATCAATTTCATTACTAGTCTGAAGTAGCTCTCTGTTGAGGTGATTGACATCCATGGTGGACCCATTGGCTTTGCCACTGACTTGCAGAAGTGCCAGAGTCTCTTTGTGTGCCTTTTTTAAATCTGTGGGTTTAGAAACAAAATGATTTACTGTCAAAATATAAAGTCAAAAACAACCAAATTCTAATTATTGATAATGCGGGGAAATTGATGTGTTGTAGGCAGTAAAACACTTCATCCCATAAAACTCCTTTTACAAGTGGATGCCCTTTAAAAAAATAAAATACAAGTTTACATCTATCATCTCTCGTCAATTTGAACTACTATAGAGGCTCACTAGGCACCAAGACTTCCACGGCATTTTCAGTTGTTTAAAAAAAAAAGTGCAACTATGTTTCTGACCAAAGCCAAAAATTAAAACTCTTTCACAATTAATCTTACAAATCCTGCTTAAACAGTACTAGAAGCCACCCAGGATATGCTATGGGTACAAACACTAACCAAAAACAACAAGCGTTATTTCTAACTGTGGGAAAATTAGTTTAAAAGGTTTTATTTAGTCCAGAGCTATCAAATTACGTTCCTGGAGGGCCTTCCTTGGCAAAATTAAGGTATACCCTTCTTTATATAGCACAGTTGGGCATCTCCACCACGCGAGCGGAGGTGTGTTATGCCTAACGTACTCGACAGTGATAACCTACTGAATAACTTGATAACCTACTGAATAACTTGCTAAAAAGAAAGGCGGTGTTTGGCCTTGTATATTGCTCAACCTCCCATCAACTAGCCAAGCGGTGACTTTTGAAAGCTCTTAACAGTGTTTGCATTTTTGGGAAGATATGGAGAGTGCGTCCTACTCCCACCTGCACCTGCTCACAGAACAGAACGAAGTTAGAAATAAGGCACGTTATTCA
This sequence comes from Polypterus senegalus, assembly GCF_016835505.1. Classification (NCBI taxonomy): domain Eukaryota; kingdom Metazoa; phylum Chordata; class Cladistia; order Polypteriformes; family Polypteridae; genus Polypterus; species Polypterus senegalus. The sequence continues at coordinate 28,667,152 of NC_053171.1, read as the reverse complement.
CACAGGCAAATGCAAAAGGGATTTAGACTGTTCATTATGCTGGGTTTCATTGCAGCTGAAAAGAAAACCTACTTCTGGGACAGGTACCATATTTTTGTTCAATTATTTCACAACCTTACTCAAAAAAGTATTTAAAATGAAATATGTTGCACAGCATTTTTCACAAAATATTTTAAAAGTCCATGTAGTTTGGATCACATTTGGAGTGTTTGCAATGCCAAAATATTGCTGTGAAACATGAAACTACCTACGGATATCCTATGGGGGGGAAAGTGCTTCGGTTCACAACCAAATCGGTTTACGACCAGAGTTTTGGAAAGAATTATGGTCGTGAACCGAGGTTCCACTGTATTACTGTCTGACAAAATTACAGGCATTTTACAGAAATACAAACCAGTATTACTGAGAGAGAAACTTAAAGGCACACAATACAGTGACACATATTACAGCCACATACAAGATCCCTTGCCATTTAATATAGACTGTTCATACAAATGTTTATGCACTACTGTTCTAGCGCCCGTTATTTTAACGGGTTTAATGTCTAGTTACTAATAAAGTGCTAAAATCTCAAAGCACATTTGACTCTAATAGATAATCTAACACATATTTGCACTCTTGATCCATTTTTCTTTGCAGAATTTACAAAATGTATTTTGAGGGTAGCTGTGTGATTAAAAATGTAAAAAATCTTATTAATGTACTTTTTAATTTTTAGGTTTGCCCATTATATTGAGGTGGTTAAGAATAAAAGTATGCACTGTGTCATGCACATTACAATCACTGCATTTCCTTTAAAACATCCAGTCACAACACTTGAGCCCTACAGATTATGTGCATTCAGTTGTAATGGGGAAAAATTGCATACAAGTTCAGAGAGAGAGAGAGAGAGAGAGAGAGAGAGAGAGAGAGAGAGAGAGAGAGAGAGATATCTATATCTATATATCTATCTATCTATCTATATACACACTTGGTGGCCGGCACGGTGGCGCAGTGGTAGCGCTGCTGCCTCGCAGTTAGGAGACCCAAGTTCGCTTCCCGTGTCCTCCCTGCGTGGAGTTTGCATGTTCTCCCCGTGTCTGCGTGGGTTTCCTCCGGCGCCGGTTTCCTCCCACAATCCAAAGACATGCAGGTTAGGTGGATTGGCGTTTCTAAATTGGCCCTAGTGTGTGCTTGGTGTGTGGGTGTGTTTGTATGTGTCCTGCGGTGGGTTGGCACCCTGCCCAGGATTGGTTCCTGCCTTGTGCCCTGTGTTGGCTGGGATTGGCTCCAGCAGACCCCCCGTGACCCTGTATTCGGATTCAGCGGGTTAGGAAATGGATGGATGGATATATACTTGGTAAGAAGCCCTGTTTGAAACAAGACATATGCCTGAAAACAATTAAAGTGTATGCTGTAAGGAAAAAATTACCAATGAAAATTCAAGAAACAGTGCATTAAACTCTAGCATTTAAATAAAAAAATGTTCATGGTCAAAACCAAAAAAAACAAAGAAATAGTTCTTGATCCATTTACTTATTTACAGGAGGTCAAAAGCAGTGCCTCACGATAGGAAACTGGAATCAGATTCCAAATTGCAACCTAACAGGAGGAGAGGGTTAGTAGCATGAACCGATACAGTGCATTGCTGCATCCACCACATGACCCAGATTTGGACCCGAGTGCAGCCATGCAACACGTCAAACCTCAGCACCACACTAGTTCAGATGGAATGGAACCGGTGTGAGGTTTTTATGGTGGCTGGAGGGCCTACATGCAGGACTGCATACAGTCATAATGTCAGACCCAGGACTGAGCAATTGCAGGTTAAGGGCCTTGCTCAAGGGCCCAACGAAGTAGAGTCACTTTTGGAGTTTACAGGATTCGAACCAGCAGCCTTCAGATTGCCAGTGCAAATCCCTAGCCTCAGAGCCACCACTCCGCCCTAACAGGACCAGCTTTAAATGTAATGTACATCAACCATTTTAGCTATCAGAAAGAACCTGGTGTGTATAAAAGGATTTCTATAGGGGATATTGTGGATGTAGTGCAAAATTTATCAAGCATGTATTTTTGTAAAAGCAACATAAAAATAATTTGGAATATCAACACAGACACCATATTAAAAGGTTAGGAGTAGAGCATTTGTCTAAAAAGGCTACTTCCCCCTTTAAAAAGACTAGCACTCAATTCTAGGTTAGAACATGGGATTCCCTACATCCAAACTACTGTATACTAACCCAGACTTCGCTTTAAAAGAAATATTCTGTTATAACCCAAGTGGTTTCTGTTATACTAAACCTGACTTCACTTTTAGGAAATTAAACAATCAAAAGCACACAGTTTCTAAAATATTCAGCCATAAGGAAGCCCATGATACACAGCAAATAAATGTCTGCCTGTATGCCAAAAATGAACTATTCACACAGACATAAACAGTGGAACTCAGTTATCATATTTCACATAATCGTAACAGGCACTTTGTATGCTGAGCAGTGTTAAAGAGAACGGGGAATAACACACCTGGGAAGGGACGGGTTACAGCTACAGGCTAGAGTTATGGGGGGACCTCCACTGTTGGCAACCCTTCTACAAATAGAAGGCTTCACCTCACAAGGATTTACTCAGTTAAATTTAGGAAGTGTACCAATATATGTATTATCTTACTGTTAAGGCAACACAGATACTTGAAATACATTTGACTACGGAGATACATGTAACACATTCAAATACTGGGATGAACTTAGTCTTACTTTCGTATCTATAATTCTGTCACATAAAAAGGAACATAATATACTAATATATTGCAGATTACATATTTTTACCAAGACCCAAGTTTCTTTATGGTTCCATTAATAAAACATGCTCTAAAAACAGCTCTTTTAATGTTTTGTCGTCTTTTTTTTTTTTTTTAAACTGTACAGTCTACAGTACACATCATCAAGAGATGCTCTTTGTTTTTAATGGTATGTGCAATTAATTTCTTGTTCACCCTTTTTATTTTGCACAAAAAAACAACTCAAAACTCATTTGCTCAAGAAAACATTTAATTGACTCGGATATTCGGACCGTTCTTTCAGTTTCTCTCTCTGTCCAGGTGATCCAGATGGATTTGCATTTGTTCAGGGTTTTCTTGTAGTATTTATAATAAATCTTGTGGTTTATCGGTTATTCTAAATTCAAAGCTTTCGGTTTCCTGCATTTATTGTTTTATGCTAATTTTATTTTGTACCCAATATTCTGTATTTGATCTTTTGCTGCTTTTTCCTTGTTAATCATTATGAAATTCTGTAAATCGCTCAGGGAATGATATTAAATAAGTTTAATTACTACTATCACTACTACTTCATTAGTACATTAAATGTTCTGTATGAAAAGAAACTGGATTCAGCCTGAAAGGTATGATTTATGCATTAAAATATATAATTATATGGTTATACCGTGACATATACCATAACCATGTTCATTTTATATTATATTAATTTTGGCCATACCTCCCACCCCTAGTATCAAGTATTGTAAAATTTCACTAATACTGGTATGGACTACAAAAATTCTAGTATTGTCACATCTCTGTGCGACAACATAACATGAGGGTTTCCAGTGCACTAGAGTCACACATACAGTAGATGAAATAGTGTAATGTTAGTCTGATCTGGATACACACATTTCCAGGAGTGTCTAGTAAAGAAGTATTTACAGTTGTGCTCCCATTTGGATTAAACGCTACAAATAGCCTTTGACAAACAAAAATGATGAATTTAGTGTTTAAATCTATAAAGCATCCTATTCTGGTTGGCTAATGCTTTACCTTGTTCCACTGGTGTAACAGTAGCTGGTACATCCTTCTCAGACACCTCTAACCCATTCAGTTTCAAACATGTTCCATTCATGTCTTCTATCCTTATCTTTTTGGCAGATGGAAGTTGAATGTCATTTTCTCTCTAAAAAGTAGTAGTAGTAGTAAAAAGGAGATTTGATATTTATGAAAACATGCAAGTCATATTCTTAAAAACCTTATATGTGCAATACAGTATAGAGGAAACACAAAAGAAAGTTTAAAGGGGAACAAATGGATTGTCTGAT
>NC_053171.1:28655587-28658087 GCF_016835505.1 Polypterus senegalus | reverse complement strand
ATATACATTTAAATATATACCCGCGTATCGCAGTGGAGAAGTAGAAGTTATGAAAAAGAAAAGGGAACATTTTAAAAATAACGTAACATGATTGTCAATATACAGTAATTGTTTTGTGAGTGTTATTGAATGTTGCTGTCATCAAGGATTTGATTATCATTATTTGTTTCAATCAGGTCGTATTTGTACGATGTGTTGTGTTCAAGTTACATTCCGTGTTTGTCAATCGTTGTAAAGATGACAGGTTTCATTCATCGATTCGTTTCTTACTGCATCAATAAACAGCTCGTCTTCTTCTTTATCTGAGACCTGACACACTGCATGCATGGGTTTTTTTTACACTGTCTTCCTTTAGCGGGACATTCACTTTTTCCACCGTGTGCTTTGTTTCCACAGTAGCTGCATTTATGAATATGCTTATCAGACGCTTCATATTTTTTGCTGCCTTTTCAATTGTGTAATTCGGTTTTGTTCAGCTCTTTTGGAACTGTTGCTTTTATCTGTGCACTGCGTCAGTTCACGTGAGCCACTCGGTGTACTTGCATCGAAGGTTCCCAGCTGTGCTGGTGCCATCTCGTGCTATGTCCATAGCTTTATTTAATGTTACCTTAGTCCTGGCACTTAAAACTTTCTCTCGCAGTTTCGCTGAGTTTGTGTCAAACACCACCCTGACCATCTCATCTTCCTCTCCATAAGCACAGTCCTTCACCCGTGAATATTTACCCGTGGCAGTTTGCTATTGGATTGCCGCTGACGGACGGCCTTCTATGGGCAGGCACTAAATTACAAACGCCAGCGGCAGCCTGTCTATGAACTTAATTTAAAGTGTAGGTTTACATCGTGCTTTGTTTCCGAAGTAGCAGAACTCGCTTCTTATTGTTTCGCTGCCTTCTCAATTATATAATGCATGTTTTCTTGAGCGCTTTTTTGAGGTCTTCCTGGTTTTCTATGTACTGCGTGATTACGTGGGAGGCGTGATGATGTCACACGAAACTCCGCCCACGGCGTTGAAGCTCATCTCCATTACAGTAAATGGAGAAAACTGCTTCCAGTTATGACCATTACACGTAGAATTTCGATATAAAACCTGCCCAACTTTTGTAAGGAAGCTGTAAGGAATCAACCTGCCAAATTTCAGCCTTCCACCCACACGGGAAGTTGGAGAATTAGTGATGAGTCAGTGAGTGAGTGAGTGAGTGCTTTGCCTTTTATTGATAGATAGATAGATAGATAGATAGATAGATAGATAGATACATAGATACATAGATAGATAGATAGATAGATATACACACACATACATAAAATATATATAATATCTATACATATACACATATATATATATATACATATATATCTACATATATATCTACATATATACACATACATATACACACACACATAAATACATACACACATAAATACATACACACACAAATACATAGATATATATACATACATACACACACAAATAAATATATATATACATACATACACACACACACACACATATATAAACATATATATACATATACATACATATCTACATATATACACACACAGCTATTTCGTATCAGTGCAATACGCTGCTTGTTAAAACGGATAACTCCCGCTCTTACGCAAGTCTGCGTGGATATTATGAACATAATGCATGCATAAGGTTCGAGCCGCATGTAGACGGACTTTTTGTTCTTGAAGTCACCAAAGCGCCGTGCAAACTCAGTTCGCTCAGTTTATCAGCAAAGTGCGTATTTGGGAACACCGTAGTGACGACTTGGTTCAACATTACTTGGCAACAGGGAAAGTGAGGCAAGGTGCACTGGTGCATTTGTGTCTCCCATAAAAGCAGCTTCACTTGAAATCACTTTGTGATTGTGCACGGGTTAAAACGTCCGCTGAAGTGTCAGATTCTTATTTAATTATGCTGCTTTCTGTATCTTCTGCATTGCATTCAGGTTAACCTGATGTTTTGTCTCATAGTGCCGTCTTAGATTAAATTCTGTAATTACAGCCACATTAGCTCCACAAATGAGACACACGGGTTTAGTAAACATATACTCAGCCTCCCATCGGTTTTTAAAGGCTCTATTTTCAGAATCAACTTTTCTCTTCAGTATCGTGTGAGCTAGCTTCGCAATAACTTGATTAACTCGGTAAGTGTTCGGCAAGGCAGCTGAAGCGCTGCATTATGGGATCTGTAGTTTATTGTGTTACCAGCGCTTCATATACCCGGCTTTAATAACAATAATACAGTATATAAAATGATCTCGGGCGGATATAATTACGCCGGGCGGATGTGGCCCATGCCCTTGAGTTTGACACATATGGACTAAATAGAACTTGAAAAGATATATTTTTTCAAATGTGATCGCGCAATTCAGATAGAGTTGACGCGCACTACAACCTGCATGCCTCAATAAGTCATCCTCCCCTCGCTCTTACTTTTTTACCGTTCATCTAATGAATACACTGAGTATGGCTTTACCAAAACAATCATTGATGG